>NC_088360.1:68480196-68506717 GCF_034508935.2 Berghia stephanieae | reverse complement strand
AGTTTGACATGTCGCTAATGTAAACATTAAACAACATTTGCGCCAGAACAAATCCCCGAGGGGCCCCGTTCCTCAGTTTCCTGACTTTGTGGTAGTGCCGCGCTGAAGACCGGTCTGGACCGCGGTCCGACGGTCTTTTAGCTGTGAACCGAAGACCGTCCCAGAGGGGAAGACCGGCGGCGGTCCTCACTTCTTATCACCTTTCAACTAGTGCGGGGCGGTCCTTGCAAGGACCACGGTCCTACGGTCTCGCGCCATAGCCTACTACTTCCCCAGCGATTCGTTGCTTCGGTTGCCTATCTTCCACCAATCACCACCCATCCCACTTAATTAATCGCACCCACCCCCCTTTGCCATACACTAAACGACACAGACGACCATACAGGCAGACGACCACCAACCTCCACTCCGCAAACCGCCCTTTCGTGTGTGAGATGGGGGGAACAGGAGGCGCACGCCTTGGACGATTCCATTATACGGGGTAAATTTCAAAATTTACTACACCATAATGATCGCAATGACAATGATCTATGGTGAAGGCATGACCCCTCTTCTCTAATGGGTTATTGTTTGAAATGTATGTGACTACAAAAGATGTGTGTTTGTGTGTGTGTGTGTGTGTGTGTGTGTGTGTGTGTGTGTGTCGAACCTAGCAAGTAGCAAATCCGATTTTTTGTTTTCTTTTGTCCATCTCTTGTCACCACTCCTTTCTATCGCAGTGTTGTCATTTAAAATAATACAATAATATTAAAATTTCGTTTGGTGTTTTTACTAATCAAATAATATGAGTTTCATTAGTTTCTTCCTTCCAAAAAACCCAGTTATAACGTCTGAATTTTAAAAAAGTCCAATAGAATATTTGGGGACCCCGATAGCTCAGTTGATAGAGCACTCTCTTCATACGCAAAGGGCCAGAGATCGATCCCGGGTGCAGTCGATTTTTTTCTGAATCCCTGTATACTCAGCAATGAATGGGTAGCTGAGTTTGTTAGATCTGGCGAAAAGTCACCATCGACCCCTCTTATCACCTCATCCACCCCCTCTTATTATAACTTCACGTCTCTCTCTTACTCTTCAATGCTCGCTGCCCTCTAATGTGTGTGTGGGGGGGGGGGGGGGGGGGGGGGGGGGGGTAGGAGTTGCGTGTGTGTATCAACGCCACGAACAACTCGATCAACGCCTTGGGCGATGCCATTATCTCCGTTAATGGGGATAAATTTCAAATTTTATTAAATTATCGAAGTAACAATGAAGTACGGTGAGCAAATAAAGAAGGCATCACCCCTCTTCTCTAATTAGGTTACAATTTGAAATAAGTGTGACTACTCCGTGTGTTTTACTCCTGTAGGCCACGGTTTTCATCGTGTAGCGGTCTTTAACGGTTCAAGAATGAACGATCCCACGCTCTAAAAGGTCAAACCGGTTCGAATTTCCAACAGTCTCTCAGGAATGTTCAATGTCGAAAAGGACCGGTCCTTGCGGTCTTCATTTCCCAAGGACCGTAGGACCGTGGTCCTTAAGCTTGCCAAGGACCGCCCCGCACTACTTTGTGGTGTCTTCCAGGGCGACGTGGAATAGTCTTTCCCCTAAGCTTGAAGAGAGCACCTTCATTGTCTTTTTGATTCGAATGATCTTTGCAAGTTTGAGCATTAATCCATCTCACCAGACTTTATCGTACATCGCTGATAGGTCTATAAAGACAGCACCAGTTTGCTGATTCCTGGGTGGCGAAAAGAGTCCCTTGCCTTTTCACCAATCTTGTTGTTCCTCTAACTATGGCAGTGATTTTATTTTCGTTGAAAAAAAAATTGATTTATATGATACTTTACATTATCTTGGGCAGAAAAAGCCCTTCCTATGAATGGAAACCATTTGGCCTGCATGCTGTGACTGACAAAGAACACATGTAGATAATTTAAACGTTAAGTAGATTTCGCATATTTAATGGATACACCAGTTGGATGAACAGTACGTTGAGGTGGAGGAAAAGTGTGTCTTTTTGTGTGTGTGTGTGGGGCGGGGGGGGGGGGGGGAAGGGGGGGGGTTGAAGGGGGGGGGGGGGGGGGGGGGGGTTGAAGGGGGGGGGGGGGGGTTACCCGGAAGCTAAGGCAATTTGTGTTACAGATTGCTATGTTCATGTTTAAAGTAGATCAATAACCATGTGGAATACAATTACAGACTTGTCCTCTGCATTCTTACAAGGATTGTATTCATCAAGTTTTCAGTGATTTAGAGGGAAATCGTCATTAAAACCCACTTGATAAACATTTTTGTATAACTAGTGTTCGATTATAACAATATGATAGGTCAGCTTTCATAAATTGACATATCTATGGGTAATCCACGTATCAACAGACCAACAAGCCAACCGACACACATTTACATTATTCATTGATTTCATTCACGTTATTGTTTATAAACAATTAACTATGTTTGTCCGAGCGTGTAAAGGCGAGTCACAAATTCCATGTTTTGATAGGTCAAAAATCTACTGGTTAATTGTTTCAGGCGAGAGGCAAGTTGTAACCTATTGGTGATACGCGTTCAGCTAAAATACTTGCAACACCCGCTAGCCAGATTAAACATTTCAGCATGCAAAATTGTGTGTAATCTTCAACCTATAGATACTACGCGCTTGGCTAAGAAGCTATCAACATTGCCGTCCGGAAGTATAACAGACCAACACACAAAACTATATATGTGTTATCGGCTGGTGGATGTTATGAACTTTTTGGATAAACCCAATGCATCAATAGTTTAATTGATAGAATTCAATGAGAACTTAACAAAAACAGTCTGTCTAAAAATAATAACAAAGAGCTGAATGGCGTCAACTTCGTTCCTTCTATTCACTGACAAGTGACTGTGGTAACTGCTCATTATTAATCAAGTTGATAGAATGTAGTAAAAAGTGATCACTCCTTTGGCTGGTAAAACTAAATAAACAGTAGTGTGACGTCAAGCGCATTACTCAACCAGTCATCATTGACACGACTCTCTATCTATCTATCTATCTATCTATCTATCTATTCTATCTATCTATCTATCTATCTATCTATCTATCTATCTATCTATCTATCTATCTATCTATCTATCTATCCATCTATCTATCCATCTATCTATCTATCCATCTATCTATCCATCTATCTATCTATCTATCTATCTATCTATCTATCTATCTATCTATCTATCTATCTATCTATCTATCTATCTATCAATCAAACTATTTATCTATCTATCTATCTATCTATCAAGCTATCTATCTATCTATCTATCTATCTATCTATCTATCTATCTATCTATCTATCTATCTATCTATCTATCTATCTATCCATCTATCTATCCATCCATCTATCTATCTATCTATCTATCTATCTCTATCTATCCATCAATCCATCCACCTATCTATCTATCTATCCATCAATCCATCCACCTATCTATCTATCTATCTATCTATCTATCTATCAAGCTATTTATCTATCTATCTATCTATCTATCTATCTATCTATCTATCTATCAAGGTATTTATCTATCTATCTATCTATCTATCTATCTATCTATCTATCTATCTATCTATCTATCTATCTATCTATCTATCTATCAAGCTATTTATCTATCTATCTATCTATCTATCTATCTATCTATCTATCTATCTATCTATCTATCTATCTATCAAGCTATTTATCTATCTATCTATCTATCTATCTATCTATCTATCTATCTATCTATCTATCTATCTATCTATCTATCTATCTATCTATCTATCTATCAAGCTATTTATCTATCTATCTATCTATCTATCTATCTATCTATCAAGCTATTTATCTATCTATCTATCTGTCAAGAGAGAGAGAGAGAGAGAGAGAGAGAGAGAGAGAGAGAGAGAGAGAGAGAGAGAGAGAGAGAGAGAGAGAGAGAGATTTAGTGCTGGGTCGAGTTTGAAACGATCAAATCGAGCGGGTTTTCGATCGAGTCCTCTAAAATCGAGTCGGTTTCGGGCGGGTTTCGAGTCAGTGACGTCATCGAGCAGTGATTCGTTTGAAAAAAAAAAAAAACACGAGCAACTCGTTTGCCACAGGAAACTTCACATACCCCTCCCTCTCTTATGTCTGTGGCTGGCTTGACTGCAGCTGGTTATGATGGGGGCTGCCAGATGGCCAAGTTCAAAATTGGTTACTAAGAAACGCTTTTCTATTATTATTCATTTAAAAAAAAATCTTTTATTTTAAAAAAATGAAAAGATAAGTTTATCCAACTGTAGTCGATTGTTTTGTTAATCAAAACAAGTGAGTTTTTCAAGGGAGTCAGAATGCTTGTGGTGTTGGGCTATTTGGGGTCTATTTGACTACTTGGGCAAGAAGAAATCTGGCTGTCTGGCAGCCTTGATTATGATCGTTCGTCGCATCACACACACATACACACACACACACACACACACACACACACACACACACGCCATCAAACAGTTGTTGATGGTGAAGGGTTGAGACCCCCCTCCCACCACCATCATCCCGCTGTCACCTTAACATTTCATATTTATGTCGCGCCAAAAGTTGTCGGCCGCCCCCACCTCCCATAATTTGTCACTGGTCGTCATCGCCTCTTGTGTGTGCGGGAAAGGTCGTGCCTTTCATTTCATTATTTGAAAAATAAATGAACAAGAATGGTGTGTTTTTATTAGGTAGGTAGATAATAATAATATTTAGCAGGTTCCACACCCAGACACACACGGATTGCCCGGACACGATGATAACGATGCCGACGACAATGGATGACGATGATGATGATGATGATGATTATCGTGTTTCTGTTTAAAAAATGAAATACTTTAGCAGGTTCCACCCCCACCCCCCACACGGATAGACCGGACCCGAAGATGATGATTGTGGTTTTGCTGGCTGTTACGGCTGTGATGAGGATGATGATAATGATGATGATGATGATGATGACGATGGCGCAGATGGTGATTATTTGTTCGGTCGCTCAGTGGTACGGTGTCTCGTGTCACAAAATCAAGCCTTGTCAATGGCCGGATGAGTGACAGTGATTGTTGAAAATTGTGATCCAGACGTTAAGTCCGTGTGTCAGGCACTTGACTCAGGTGTGAATGTATTCTTATCTTATAAGCAATGACGGGTATTGTAAAGAGCTTTAATACAAAAAGACTCCAAACAGCGATCGGTACCTACTGTACGAAATGGATGTATGGTCGATATGGCGTGCCGGAGGAATAAATTAAATAAAATATTGTGAAGTTCATTGAGCATGGTAAATCCTTGGAAATGCGCTTTGAACTAATACACCTGCTAGACAACTCCGATTCCAATATAAACGACTGATTAATATTCCCATATATAAACTATAGTTAGCTGAAAATCTTTCTTTGTCGGGACTCCAAAAGTATGGAACGAATTAGACAAAGAAATCAAAGGGTCTTTTAGGAGCACTGATTGATTTTAGATTGATTATTACATTGAAATGTGTTGATATTTATTTTATCCATTATTATTAGGGTGGTGGTGGTGGTGGTGATGATGATGATCCCGCTGATATGATGGTGATGATAAATAAATTAAACATAATTCCCTTTATTCATCCCATAGGGGAGATTCGTCTTTCGGGTCTATTCTAAGGGAAGACTGGAATAACCCAAGCGATAGCCGCAGTGCAGCGCCGCAAATTTAGTTAGGGCAAGGTGACTTGCTCAAGACCACTCAGCGGCGGGTGATCGAACTCGGTACCTTTCGGGTGCCAACCAAAGACCGTACCGCTGCCCCTGATGATGATGATGATGATGATGATGATGATGATGATGATGATGATGATGATGATGATGGGAACTAACAAAGAATACACAGGCATCTAAAATTGAAACATTCCATATTCAAAGCTAATGTTTTACTTTAAAAAATTGAGCTTTACAATATCCACTAAATGTGATCAAAGCGCTTTGTAAAGGGGTCCCCGGTCAACAGCAACATTTAATATGTAGGACGGGACATGCCGCCTGTTAGGCGATATTACAATTTTTCAGACAAAGACAACGCTGTTAACGGCCAGGTACTCATTTTACACCTGAGTACGGTGAGAGAATGTGAGTAAAGAGCCTTGTCCAAAGACTCAACTATGCACCGAGCGCGAGGCTCGAACCCAGGACTTTCCGATCCCAAAGCGGGTGTCATACCACTAGACCATTATAATGCACGAGAGCCATGGTCGACTAGAGTACTACCTATAGTTACGTCATGACTAGACCACATAGCCGCACTACTGTAGGAGTGTTCATTGATAGAGGGATGCGTGTGTGTCATAGAAATAGCCTTAGTGTGTGTGTGTGTGTGTGTGTGTATGTGTGTGTGTGTGTGTGTGATAGTCAAACTTTAGTAGGTTTAATGAAGTCTTGTCACACACGCGTGATACACCTATACGAATTTCCCTGCCACTGCCACCCAGACACACTAACATCTGACAAGGAGTGAGGGCTGTGGATGAACCACAGACTACCGTGTGCAAATATTGGCGATTGGTATCGGATGGCAAACTGTGATCGTTTGAATTTGAAATGATTCGAAACACTCGTTACCCCTCCGCTCGCTCGAATCCTGATCGTCTCACGCTCGTCTCACGTGTCAAGATCGTCTCAAGCTCACAACCCGCTTGATCGTTTTACGATCGAGTGATCGTTTTACTAACTCGCTCTTCCGGCATTGAGATCGAGCACTGACTCGTGGCTTGGCGCTCGGTCGTCGATCGAGTAAAAGCGATCAAATAACCCAACACGAGAGAGATTGTAGTAAGAACATGATCTAATGTTGTGGCAACACATTTGCCGACTTGTTTGACCTCGACCACTACTCAATATTACACTTTATGATGTGGAGATAGTGAGAGACTTCGTGTGCAACCAAGAACGTCGATAGAATAAAAGTTCGTTTCATGTTTATATACAAAATACCCTCCGTTTTCCGATGAGAATTGTATAGTAAACAGTTCTCTTCGACAAAGCAATGGTATATTCTCAAGGGCAGGATATTATTAACTTTCTGTGATAATCAGGTCGAACGTGTTGAGCTGGATTGCAAGCCTTGTGAAGTCAGCAACACATTTGAGTCGGAATCCCGTGTGTTTATTTACATGAGGTACAGGAATACTATCGCGAAAAAGGAGAGGGTTGTTTGCGACCAAGTTTTTGAAGACAAGTCAATTCCACGAATTTATGCTAACAGCCAATATTCGATGTGTTGGAAATAGAATAATATTATCCTCCTTTTTAACGTGAAGACTTGGATTTAAATTGGTGAAATCCAGGTAAGTACTTTCAGTCTCATCCTCTATCTCAATAATATTACATGACTTGTTTACTTGAGTGTCTGCTACAACTACATTACTTTCCATAGAGCTTGGTATTTTTACGAGTAATAAATGTGACAAACCACGTCATACAGGTATTACGTCGAAATGATTGAGATGAAGAAAATTAACCAGTTGACTGCCGTAGGCTGGAAAGACACGTATTTAAAAATTTGGCCAGAAAACTCGTCATTCACATATCGATTGATTTAAATGACCCTCATCTTGTCAAAAACTCTCTAACCTGGGACTTCGGGAAGTCATCTAAATCGATCGATTTTTGAAGAATGAATTTTCTGACCAAACTTTTAAAGACATGTTTTTTTTTCAAAGTACGACAGTTAACTGGTTAAAATCTGGAACATTCCACTGATGCTCAGGCAGTCTGCTTGTCAGATTGTATGATGATGATGATGAGAAGAAGAAGAAGAAGAAGAAGAAGAAGAAGAAGAAGAAAAAGAAGAAGAAGAAAGGGGGCCGGGGGGGGGGGGGGTTAAGCGACTTTATCTTTTTTGGTCAAAAGGTAATGTATTTCAATTCCTTTGAAGAATATGGAATTCTTTCCCATTTATGCCTCTTCCTCCTCCTCATCATCATCAACTATCTCTTTCATCTCATTATTGTTATCATCATCATCATCATCATCATCATCATCATCATCATCATCATCATCATCATCATCATCATCACCCCCACCACCACCATTGCCACCAGTCATCCTCATGTTAATCACCGCCACTAACACCAACCACTACATATCCGTCACTAACATATCGTATTAACGTATCCACCTCCACCTCCCCCAACATTAATAACAAAAACAAACAAAAAAGATTTAAAAAAAGATAGAATAAGAGAAGCAGTGAATGTGATGTTTACAAGAAAATCGGAGACAATTGTTAAATCTATCCTGTTTACCACAACTTATATTGTCTTTCAAATAAACTTTAAAATTTATTGCTTTTTTTTTCAAATCAGAGATAACCATGAGGTCTCGAGTCATCAAACATCTCCACCAAGCGATGTTTAACTCGCAAGGGTTAAAAACCAAATTATGCCTAAGGAATCTCTCCTGCTTTACCCTACCTTCCCGGGGAATTCAATTAAATCGTCATGACATCTGTTTATCGAGAAGGGAAATCAGCACGACATCTTCTAAATGTAGAAAAGTTCTCCTTCCTGGAAATATTGTACAGTCCCCTATGCCTGAGGTCGATTTGCCTGAAACAACAACACTTCATGATCTCATACTCGAAAAATGTGACAAGTTCAAAAACCTGCCAGCTTTGGTATGTATCATATCACTCACAATGGCGGCATCTTTTACTAGCAAATCTGGACAAAACTAGTTGTATTTTAACCAGTTAACTGCCGTACCCTGGAAAACAAGTATTTACAAATTTGGCCAGAAAACTCGTCTTTCAAATGTCGATCGATTTAAATGACCCTCATCTTGGCAAAAACTCTCAAATCTAGGACTTCCGCGATCGATATTTGAAGGACAAATCTTCTGGCCAAATTTTTAATTACGCGTTTTTTTCAAAGTGCGGCATTTAACTGATCAGCATGATTTTTATGTTTATGTTATTTACTTGTGATAAAAATAATGTGTTTTTGTGTTTAAAAGGGAAGCTACATGTAATTGACAGGTGATTTGGGTTGGCAGTCCAATGGCCCAGTGTCAAAACGGGCATGTCAATGAATAGGGAATCCGTAATGTAAATGAAATCATTAAAAGCCATGAAGCCAATAGAGCCGGAAAATGTTCCGGTTTCTGTAGTGCTAACACCCGGTCGAATTAACTACTACCCCTTGGATAAGACGCCAGTCTATTTCATAGTCCCCGCCACTTCTATCAGACTCAGCTACCTGGGTGGGGTTCCTGACCTCACATAGTGGGCAGGGGGGTACCTACTGTGTATTCTATCCCCCCTATATATGTTTTCCAACTTGAGATTACTTGGTTTTGTCCTGGCCCTGACCGGATGGCCTTGCTGAGAGGGAAACAGTCAAATATATAGTTAGTTTTGGGAAATGATATTTTTTCCCTTGTAAATCATCTCTCTGTTATACACCATATTATGTTTTGTTTACATATTATATATGATTTGTACACATTTGAGTGTATTCCTCTTAGTAGGGACCTGTGCTTGTTCTGGATGGGACTTTTAGGTGATCTCAAACTAAGTACTTTGATAGTGTGCTCTTGGAATCTACATCTGTTTTCTATTTGAACCAATTCCCCTTTGTCTTACCTTTTCTTGGGTGCTTTAATCGTAATTCTAGAACTTTTTCCTATTCCATTTTCTTCTTTTTTACTGGCGCTGATATGACCTTAATGTGTTGCAAGCGCCGTAAAACCCTTAAAAACAAACAAACAAACAGACTCAGAAACTCAATCATGCAGGGTAGGAATAGAGGTCATGAAAAAAAAATTGAACCGAATCTTGGATCGATACTATTCATCCGACAGTGAATGGGTAGCTTGATGTAGGTTAAAAAGGGTGGAAAATACTCAACAACAGAACCAGCGTCCCAGCTAAAAGAAAAGAGCAATGGCTTTTGATAGTTTCACTCTTCAGACACCGGTATAAAACGTTAACTCAATGACTATACTTTGTTTTCAATGAATTTTGTTTATTCATGATTAATTTTGTTTGATTACGTGCTCGAGTGTTTTCAAACTTGATTATGATATGCGTTATCAGGCTATCTACTCTGGGGTTTTATCATTGTTTTGCTTGAGATTGTGGTTAATGGCCCTAAATCTGACCAGTATGTTATTGTGATCTGTGTTGATGTGTAGTACCTTTGAACCTCTCTCTCTCTCTCTCTCTCTCTCTCTCTCGCTCTCTCTCTCTCTCTCTCTCTCTCTCGCTCTCTCTCTCTCTCTCTCTCTCTCTGTGTGTGTGTGTGTGTGTGTGTGTGTGTGTGTATGTGTTTGTCAAGGAGGACTTTAGAAATAGCTGTCCTTGGTGTTTGTTTATAAGCTAGATGTACTATTGAGCGCGCGCTCCTGTCTGTAGTATGTTATGACAACATTAACCACATACATCCGCTTTGCTCCCCGCCATTCAAATATAGAAGTGCTAATTGTTTTCATAGAAAAACACTTTTAGCTTTACGGTGGCTCTTGTGACAGTACTTAGTCTATATGTCTGAAGGTCTTTTCAAAAATGTTTTGGGAGATTAATCAACAATTGTCAGACTCCTGGGTCAAGAGCCTATTATGGGGCCGGGGGGAGGGGGGGGGGTTAACAAGATGGTAAGAATAGATGAAAAGATGAGAAGACCTACAGCAGAGTTATCACCACCCTCATTTCAAGGCAGATTTTCATGAAATGGAGCTCGTCACATGACATTGCTTTGAATATAGTTGCACTAATTCACCCGATACGAGTTCCACGAACAATTTGCTAAGGTGTAAGAATATACGAAGAAATTAGAAATATTTGAATGATGATTGATGGTTTATAAGGATGGTACAACGTTTTAAATGGAATCAGAGTAAAGAGCCAATTCAAAAGGCATATGATCGAATCAGTATTCAAAACACTAGAAACTGGATGGGGTTCCTGGCCTCCCATAGTGGGCAGGGAGGTGCATACTGTCTGCTATCCCCCTATATCTGTTATCCAACTTGCTTCCCGTCTTGTCTTGGAATGAGATTACTTGGTTTTGTCCTGGCCCTGGCCGGAGTCCTGGCTGGGAGGAAAACAGTCAAATGCATTGTTATTGTTTTGAGAGATGATATTTTTTTCCTTGTAAATCATCTCTCTGTTATGTATTATTGTATTTGTTATTTTGAATGTATAATGTAAGCATTTGAGTGTATTCCTCTTTGTTGGATTTTGTGCTTGTGTCCGGATGAGACTTATAGATGATCTCAAACTAAGTACATTGGTGGTATGCTCTTGGAATCTACATCTGATCCCTATTTGTTCCCAGTTCCCCTGTGTCTTACTTTTTATTGGGTGTTTTAATTGTAATTCTAGAACTTTTTACTATCCCATTTTCTTCCTTTTTACTGGCGCTGATATAACCTTAATGTGTTGCAAGCGCCGTAAAACCCTTAAAAACAAACAAACAAACAAATAAACAAACAAACAAACAAAACATTAGAAAATCCACTGGGTCCATGGAAAAATGTTACGGATCAGTCATAAATCAAAACGAGGGATCGACAAATCACATCCAAATTTTAGAATGACGACCAAAATCTTCGATATGGCATTTTTACGTAATTTTATTAAACGATTCTTGAACATTTTTGTACATGAATTTCAATAAATGGGTTTGATTGTGGTAAATTTCTAACCTGCATAATTTATAGTCGCTCTACTGCTGGCTTCTAAACTTTTTCAGTTGTTTCCCATCGCATCCGATAAAAGCGAGGCGACATTGTTAGGACCGCAGGTAATGGTTTATCTCCAGGGGCGTGGCTCTATTGGTTCAAATGGTGCCTGGCACCACATCCATGTTTTAAAAATGGATAACAGCATTTTTAAAAATATATAAAACTGAGAAATGGTATATATCGCCTTTTATCAACAGTGCGAAACAGACTCCCTTTCTGTCACAACGCCTTCTATCCACGCTTTTCTCCCGATTCACACAGTCCGTTGATGGACTGTCAGCGACTGTGTACCATGGCTGAGCGAGTGACTGGATTTCCCCACTCAAACGATTGCAAGGAGCGGATTTTTGCTGGCACCATTTAAGGCTATTACTATAATATAATGTTGCCACATTGAATACCTGAGAAAATGGCTCGAATTTTTACCATCTACACATACGAGAAAAAACCCGCCTCAGGTGCCGAGAAATTTTTGCTCCAACTCTGTTGGACTGGGGAAAAATAGCTAATGTTGGTCATTTACGTCATAGTATGGGAACTTAGACCATCTTTATTATTATCGAAATCACGATTATTAACAAGTTCATTTGTTTCTCTCTCTCTGTCGTGATTATTGTATATATTAATTTATTATTATTATTATATTATTATTATTATTATTATTATTATTATTATTATTATTATTATTATTATTATTATTATTATTATTATTATTATTATTATTATCATTATTATCATTATTATCATCATCATCATCATCATCATCATCATCATCATCATCATCATCATCATCATCATCATCATCATATTATTATTATTATTATTATTGCTGCAAAAATTGATATGAAGGAATGTGAACGAGTTAAGTCAAACATTTCTTGATAGTGATGCTATACGCTAAATGCATGATCTTCGCGTGAATATGCGTGTTTGACTTTGTGTGTGTGTGTGTGTGTGTGTGTGTGTGCGCGTTCATCTCACATACAACACACACACACACACACAAGAGATAGATAGATAGATAGAAAGAGAGAGAGAGAGAGAGAGAGAGAGAGAGAGAGAGAGAGAGGGGAGAGAGAGAGAGAGAGAGAGAGATCTTGTATGGTGTCATGTTTGATTTCCGAAGTGGAATGGGGCTGTTTCATGACGTAACTACAGTACTCTTTTAATAGGCCATGGGCTGTTTTCATTCTTACGCTTTGTAAGTTTTGAAATTACCCTTTGTTCGATTGACATTCAATGTCTGCATGTGTCCCTTTAGCCATTTCCCTCAGTGTCCAAACTCCAATCAATATATTCGTTTGTGATTTCTATAAACAAACTATTGAAAAGATTTGCAGGGATAGAAACATTACCATGCAAATTTACTTTACAAGAATGTAAGCTTTTTTTCTTCTTTCTTTTATATTTACAAATGTAGCATGTGTAAGTCATTTTCGTCTGGCACCACTTTATACTGTAAGCATGCCACGCCGCTGTTTATCTCATTACGAAACATCAAGTCAGATCTGTCGAACGGACTTGGAGCTAGCCGAGCCGATCCAAATTGGAAATTCCTTATCAAATCTATTTAGGATTAAAAAACCAACGGAACAAGTTAACTCTATCTTGTAAAAACATATCCTCACAATAAAATAACAAGCGCCAAACGAAACTCACGTGAACTGTTCGTGAAACTGCTCTTATTAAAATTCACTATGATATCATAAATCATTTATGTCAGAAAAATGATGATATTGTTATCTTACAACTCGACATTAGAGCTGCTTTTGACACAACAAACCATACTCTTTTAATTGACAGACTTAAGACATTATATGGATTTTGGGGGTACTGTTCTTGACTGGTTTTCTTCTAACCTCCCTGACAGGAGTCAATCAGTATCTGTAAATCGGCATGACTTCTCTTCTCCTTGTCCTCTCTCTTTTGGTTGACCACAGGGATCAGTTCTGTGACGCTCTTTATTATTCCTCTATATCAGACGCATTAGGTGACATCATATCCAAATATTTTATTGAGTTCCATTTTTACGCTGACGACACCCAACTACTGTTTCCCATTAATACTGACAATTACCTCAATGATATAACGGATATAGAAAATCGTATATCTTGCATTAGTGCCTGAATGTGTTGCAATAAACTCAGGTTAATTGAAAACAAAACAGAGGTGTTGCAAATCACTAGACGTGGCCACGTGCACCTTTCCACGCTTAACCTGAGTTTATATGATTGTGCAATTCCCATCACTAAAGAACCTGTGAGAAACTTAGGATTTATATTTGATACCAAATTAAACATTCCCCCATGACAGTAATGTAACTAGGTCCTGCAATCTTTATCTTAGACCTATTGGTGCTATTAGAAGGCTTCTTGATATTAATACTACTAAACTGTCATTTCATCCAATCATCAACTGTCATCTACAATTTTTCTGTTCTTTTTTTTTTTAATAGTCAGATTTCTTAACTGGCAGATCATACACCTATGCAGAACTGAAAGACAATATCATCCGCGTAGCGAGTGCCCTTAGTCGAAGGGGCTACAAGAAAGGAGATGTCATTCTTGTCATTTCACCCAATCAAATCGACTTCACCGTGTTACAACTGGCTGCTTCCTGTCTTGGCTGTTGGCTTAGTGGTGCCAATCCGTCTTATACTGCAGGTAATTATGATAACATATTATACATCTTTGATATGATAAAATAGTCGAGTTGGTCCGTAGTCTTACAGAGTTCAGAGCTATAAGATACTTGAAGCCGTAATATATCTCGTTTCTGTAATGTTAAGTGGAAAGTAACAGTTTCTTGTACTCCTTAAGATAAGTCCCTATGTGGCGTAGTTGCACACATATGTAATGGCTAATGATCGTATAGTGTTTTTTTTTTATAGATGGTAGTATTATCCTTTGCGTTGTTTTGTAGATGTTAATAATGACGAAAGAGTTCAAGGGCCGATGATGATAACTGAATGTACAACATCAAGACATTCAAATAAAAGTCCAGATTCCAAGTTTCATTTCTTACAGTTTTATTTGTTGTGATAAATTCAAAATCCAAATCATGATTAATTCCAAATCCAAATCAAATAGCATGGTCATAATTCAATCAGTTTCATAAATTCCAAATCCGTAAAATCAGTCCAAATGTAAAGTCATTTTGCCTAAGTGACCATTTTCAATATACGTGGAATATTTCTAAGTCCGTAAAATAAAGATTCTTAGTAGGATGTTAGCACTGGCAGCATACTTAGAAAAGTGCAGCTCATAGTCAAGTAGAGTGCAGAATAATCTAGAATAGAATCAAAAGGTAGAATGATCCCCGTTTGATCAGAAACACTTTTATATCCTATTGTAAACTGTCCAACAATTCCTTTCACCAAAGGTCAGTATTTACGCCTAAATAATCAAAGGTCGTACGCCTAAATAATCTGTACGCCCAAATAACAAATACGGTACGCCCAAATAATATCGTACGCCTAAATGATAAATACCAACTATAACTTAATGCTTTTATTCCCAAATACCAAGTAACACCGATCAAAGAAAGTAATTTTATAGTACTCAATATAATGACCAGATATACAAAAATCGTGAACTCATTAAACCCACTTGCTGTAAGCTAACTCTCTTACACCTAATTTCAGCAAAGTCGCAAAGTATTTTCCCTCAAACTTAACTAATCAACCACACAAAACACTGTTTATGGACTGAAGTGTCAGAAAAAAACCCCCCGTAGATTATAGCATAGATCCAAAGCGGTCTCTTTAGCTCTCAGGCAAATGCTCTACCAATGGGCTACTTGAGCCCTCAGTATGTATTAAAATATTAAAAAAATTATAGCGATCCTTCTGCAAAGCAATTTCCACCGAAATATCTATGCAAGTTTATACTTGATACTACAATGTCATGGGACATGTCAGTGGACAATGAATGATTTGGTAAGTCTAAACAATACGACAAAAGAGGGTGGGTCGGATGGTAGAGGAGGCCGTTTGATGGGGTAACATGGAGTAACGGGCCTAATCTGGGAGGGTTCGATTACATCGGAATGATGGTAGCTCTAATGTTAACCTACGAGTAGCTACAGTATGTAAGGCCCAGTCTGACCCAGACCTGTTGAGATAAATATACGTATAATCTGTCCCTTTAAACCCGTTTTTTAATTCATACCTGTCTTTGTCTCAACCTCAAATCTAACCTACGACATTGCCAATTATTGTGTGTGTTTTCAAGTTAAAAAGTATGGTTTCAATTTTTGAAATCAATTTTATACAATAAGTAGTCAATGGAAAAGAATAAAAATGTATTTTTAAAACTATGTCCACAATATTCACAATTGAACCGGCTTTTTTCAAAGTTGCGTCATCTATGTTCAAATTTGAAATAGCTCAGTCACGTTTGTGTAGGAAATGTCACCAATGAATCAGCTATAAACAGATTTGATTGGGATAACCTATATTATAACAGTCACACAAAAACGACCATTCAAAATTGTTTAACAAACCAACACCTATTTTAGTAAAAAATAATACAC
The DNA here is from genome assembly GCF_034508935.2 of Berghia stephanieae. Lineage (NCBI taxonomy): Eukaryota > Metazoa > Mollusca > Gastropoda > Nudibranchia > Aeolidiidae > Berghia > Berghia stephanieae. Next base: position 68,490,477 of record NC_088360.1, on the reverse strand, counting down.
ATTGTGTGCTGATATGGCAAAACACGTCGGATGTCGCCCTAGCTTGTTTTGAGATACAAGCGAATAAAGGTGAAAAATCTTTATAAGCATGATTTATGATTTTTCACTTACTCGTTTTTATTTTCCATTACATTACATTCTCACGAAATGATTTTACAATTTGAAGCTTATCGATAACTTGACTTAATTTTTTTCTGATCTCTATCGAAGCGTAATAAATACTGACATGTTTTGTCTTTAAAAGCGAATTCCTCCGTTAAAAAAAATGTTTGACCCCCTCAATTCAAATGTGAATAATCGGCCCTAAATGAAATAATTCAAATTGCATTTTCTCCAGAAAAATAGTGTCGATATTGAAATATGGGATTCGAATTTTTCCGACAGCCGATGTGTTTTGATTGTCAGATTACCACACGGGTCTCTGAAAAAAGAAGAAGAAAGAATTGGCTCTCTCAGCCAACGTTAGTTTCAGATTATTCTCACGTGGCGTTTTGAAAAAGGGGATTTTTTCTTAAACAAATCAAGATAGTCAGAATTGAAGTAAATTCCTCTGCTTATAAAAAAAAAATAAAATGAAACTTTTTCGTAGATGAACTAGCCACTCAGCGGTTATGCTTGTTAGTCTCATTTAACCAGTTAACTGCGTGCTCTAGAAAGACAAGTATTTAAAAAATTGGCCAGAAAACTTATCCTTCAAAAATCGATCGATTTAATTGACTTCCCAAGGTCCCATCCAGGTTTGAGAATTTTTGAGAAGATGAGGATAATTTTAACCGATCGATATTTGGAGGGCGAGTTTTCTGCCAAATGTTTAAATACGTTTTTTTCCGATTACGACAGTTTACTGGTTTAAAATAAGGTGCTGCAATATTTATTTTGAGCACAGCCTGCCCATGCGTATATTATATTGAAGTCTCTTGATAATCCTTTTAAAACCCATTCTTTGTTTTCTAAAAATTTCCCCAGATGAACTGGCCCGCCAAATCCACCACTCGGAATGTAAAGCCATATTCACTATTGACGTATTGGCCAACGTAGTCCAAGAAGCGCTTAAGAAAAAGGAGTTCCCTCACAACGTTCAGGTAGGCAATGTATGATTATAGAATTAAAATGAAATAATGATCATTCGCGTTGAACAGCTGTTATTTGTACGTTTCTTCAATTTGATAAAACTTGGCCCCGAAAGTTTATTTATTAGACACTCGATTCACAAGCAGAGAGGTCGTATAGTCGAGATTATTGCAGTCATTGGATAGCTGGATTTGTTAATCAGGGGAAGTTGAATTGTGAATATAGACTAGCGTCCTACGCAAAGGACAGAAAGCAATTTTAACTCTCCGTTAAAGGCAAGGGACCGAGTAAAACTCAGAAATCTATATATTTAATTAGCAGCATTCTAGCCAAGCCGATGGCGAAGTGGTAAGTATTTGGATCGGGAGGCCTGTATTCGAATCCCTGTAGATGGGCCCGTATTGTTTAATGTTCAGAGAGTTTGACTTTTTATATAGTGCAGTCTGCAACATCCACCAAATATGCTCAAACTGCTTTACAACTTAGCATGTAGGACGAGACTTGACGCTTTTAAGGCGTTTTTATAATCTTTTTTTTTTCTCGACAGAGACAACTGTTGCCGACAAGGTACTAATTTTTACTCATGAGAACGGTAAGAGAATAATGTAAATAAAGAAGCGTTTCCCAGGACTTAACTTTGTGCTATTTATAGCATATTTATATTCGAACAAGGTAGGCCTATCTACATATCAGGATTCGAGTGTCATGCCACAAAAAAGCCGCACAAACTTTGGGAAGCTTTTCATGAAAATCAAAACGGAAGAGATAAATAGTGAAATGCAGCTCTATTTATTACATCTCGTTTGATCCCTCATGCATTTGATATTCTACTATAGTATAAAAGACCTTCAGGGAAACGGACTTAGGTAAAAAAAAAAATTAAATATACGAAATAAAAATGTTTTTTATAAAGAAGCAAAGAACATGTTGATGGATGGAAATGGTGGGAAGAAATGTATTCTATCCTGAGATCGAAAAGATAATAAAGTAGAATGGATTTTTGGCATGCCGTCCTATATGGCGGACTTAAACACCTTAAAATGTGTTGAAAAGGGAATTATTCTGAAAACAAACTTTTACAACAATAAATACAATATTTATTATTCTTGCACCCTTGCGTCTTGAACATTCGAATGCCTTCCCAATCACTGCGCGACAAGCATCCCTTATTAAATTGAATTAGAGAATAATATCCGACTTGTCTGTTGACATGTTGTAGTTAAATTTGAGGCCTGACAGTTTGAATTCACTCATTGTCTGTGCAAATTTGATATAAGCTTGTGTTATGGGAATTGGTACAACAAAGAGCATTCATTAATCTCCTCTTCCGATGAGGGATTTCCTTCATGTACTATGGCTATTCTTCAGCCACTTTACTTGGAACTGTTATTCGAGTATTCATATTCGAATGTTCACACTCCTAACCTTTCAGGAACTGTTATTCTAGTATTCATACAACTAACCATACAGGAACTGTTATTGGAGTATTCATAATACAATCATTTCAGGAACTGTTTGTGTTTGGTGAATCGACAGGGATGCATCCATTCAAGACGCTGTTGGAGGACAAAGGTGATGCTTTCCCTAAGGTTGATTTTAACCCCAAGGATGACGTTTGTGTCCTGCCTTACTCTAGTGGGACCACGGGATTTCCTAAAGGGGTCATGCTGACTCATCATAACCTCGTAGCAAACATTATTCAAGTTGAGTAAGTGAAACAGAGGCATTCGAAATCTCTCTCTCTCTCTCTCTCTCTCTCTCTCTCTCTCTCTCTCTCTCTCTCTCTATATATATATATATATATATATATATATATATATATATATATATATATATACATATATCGTGGTTTTCTGCAAATCTCCCACTAGAGCAAACAAATTACACTATTTCCCCCTATGCTTACCGATTCCCCTTCCTCTCTCTCCCGTCTCTCTTACACCAATCCCCTTATGTTTTTCGAGTATTTATGATTTTACGACAACAGAACCTTGAGAATACTCATAACAAATGGCAACGAAGTGGCTTATAGGCAAAAATTGATAGATTTGTGTCTTGGTGTGATGCCCACCACCTAGAGCTTAACATAAGCAAGACAAAGGAGCTAGTGATTGACTTTAGGAGAGTGAAGGAACCGATAGAACCGTTAAAATTAAAGGACCAATTCGTCCAGCGAGTTCCTCACTACAAATACCTTGGTGTAACGATTGATGACAGGCTCAAGTGGGATGAACACTTGAAAATAATTAGGCATAAGATGTGCAGACGTACATATTTTTTATCAAAACTCTCTCAGTTTAGAATAGATAAAACCCTCTGCACATTATTTTATAGAGCAGTCATCGAAAGTGTTTTGTCATTTTGTATAACAGCTTGGGGAGGCAATTGCTTAGCAGTGGAAAGGAACAAAATAAATTCAAATATTAAAAAATCCATTAAACGCTATATAAATGATGTTGACGATGTAGATCTTTTATACGAGAAATTTTGTATAAATAAAATAACTAAAATATTAAATGACCAGTATCATCCACTAAGACCATCAATTATTATGTCAGAAAGAAGTGGTCGCCCTTTCTCTATTTCAACGAAAACAGAGAGACACCGAAAATCTTTTCTTCCGTCCAGTATTAGGCTTTATAACAACAAGCAATAATCATTTTATATAATTATTTCTCATTTTACTTTAAAAAAATATAAATATTAATTTATTAATTTATTTGTTTTGCAATCTTTTCAATTTTCAATTTATAGTGACAGTTTTAACTATTTTACAGTGTTTGAAATTATTCATATTATAAAGCGCAGCTCTGGTTATAGAGCTGCTCCTTTTTTATATATATACATCCTATTTCCATTGTATTTTTATCTTATGTGTAAATTATAACACGTCTGTACAAAAAATTTCCTTTTTGGGATGCAATAAAGTATTATTATTATTATTATTATTATTATTATTATTATTATTATTATTATTATTATTGTCCCCACTCGTACGAGTAAAAGAAGCCAGTGTGAGTTCGAGCGTCTGCTCGTAGTTCTATTAAAAAGACGTTGACGCAACAAGAAGTTCAATTATTAAGACATCTGTTCAAATAAACAAATATCCAACCTTGTTGACAAAGGTCCAAAATATTACAAAAGTTCATGCACCATTAAACGTGGCCAGTGATAGGATAGGTGGCGTTGGTAGCAAACTATGGTCGTGGCCTAGTTTCCTCCATTCAACTTGAGTGCGAATGGGTTACTGAACTGACTTTAATCAAAACAGTGATAAATAGTGTACGAGTGCTTGGGGCAAACTTTGAAATCTAGGATGTTGCCCAAATATCACTTCAAAATGAGTGCCCATATTATTATAACACGTTTTCACGTATTCACCATGCTCAGTGCTTTCACAATTCTTAAAGCCTTACTATTGTCACAATGTAGGGACACAATTTTGAGATCACCGGCACTCGTCTGATTTCTGATCATGCCCAATATCGCATGACTTATTTAACATATCTCTGATGAACGATGCGACATTGGAATAAGAAAATCAAAGCAAAACCGCTTGAGTAACTACTAAAATAATTCGACTTTTTTAAAATAAAGAGACCTGCTAACCACAACCATATTTATTCTATTACATTTTTTTGTCTCTTCTTTGTAGCAAACATAATGTACAGAAAGAAGGGGACAACATCCTGTGTTTGCTTCCACTCTTCCACGCCTATGCACAGCTCTTCATCCAGTTTGGTACTCTGCTTAATGGAGGGCAATTCCACAACTTGCCACAATTTGATCCAAAAACATTTTTGCAGTGTCTTCAAGACAGAAAGGTATATAAAAAAATATCACGTCTCTCTCTCTCTCTCTCTCTCTCTCTCTCTCTCTCTCTCTCTCTCTATCTCTCTATCTCTCTCTCTCCATCTCTCTCTCTCCATCTCTCTCTCTCTCTCTCTCTCTCTCTCTCTCTCTCTCTCTCTCTCTCTCTTCCTCTCACCCTCCAATTATAGGATTTAACTAACACTGACGACTCTGGCATCTGAAAGACACTACCTGGGCCATAGAAGGGAGTGTAACTATAACTGACGTCATACTATGATTCACTCTGGATTGTTCATTCCGGTAGTTTGAGAAACTGACCGACTCTTTCATTCTTCTCTTGTATATAATACAATGCAAACGGGACACGACGAAGCCCCCAAGATCGAGGTTGAAACAGAAGTTTTAAGTTTCAATGTTTGCAGGATCCCATTAATATTGGTTGTTAAAAATGTTAATGTGGATGGATTTAAGATTGGTGGGCGTGTAGGATTATGGCTTTGTAGCCTTGAGGTATGACGCTTGCTTTGGGACCTGTAGTTCTATAATTCGAGTCCCGCTATGGGCAACGCAGAGACTCTTTACTCAAATTCTCTCACCGTGGTCAGGTGTACTATGAGTACCTCGGTCCAACAGCGTTGTCTCTGTCGAAAAAATGTATTAGTGCCTTTCAGGCGTTATGTCTTTTCCCACAATGATGCCATGACTTGCGACCCCTTGGAAAGCACACTGTGCACATATTATTGGACATTGCGTAATATAAAAGCTCCAAACTCAAGTGTTATACACGGTAAACTTTGTTTATTGACTTTGGTACTATTTCAAATATAAAAGAAGTCTTTACTTATAAACGTTGGTTGACGAGAGTGATTGGGGATGTGGTGTAAAACCTGACTCTGTGTCCTTGAGTAAGGCACTCTACACAAATAGCCTTCACGACTCGGCTGTGGCTGCTCTAACTGTTAGTACAAAACGTCCACTTAAAGTTGACTTGAACTGTATGGAATAACAATTTTATTCCATTATGCTGGGGTTATAAATAAAACATTTTAAACCGTAGAAATGCGTTATTTAAAAGTGTTTGTTTCTCTATTAAAGCCATTTCAAATTTCTTTAATTATTTTTCCAATCCAAGCCGAATTGTGGTAAGTAGTACTTAACAAGTTTTTTTTTTTAAATCCCAAATACCAGATCAACAATGCCAGTCTAGTGCCGCCACTGATTCTGTTTCTGACCAAACACCCAATGGTTGACGACTTTGACTTGTCGAATTTGACCAGAATTACCAGTTCCGCTGCCCCACTGGGAAAAGAGCTGACCGACGGCTTTAAGAAGAGATTTCCTCATATTAATCTGCTCCAAGGTGAAATACAATAAGATAATAAGGATAATGTGGCTTTTTAGGCAGACGGGAATCTGCAATGTTATATTGATATAATATATAATCAATATACAACCTGCTCTTAATGTAGGCGACATTAACGAGGGCAATGATGACGAAGACAATTATTTTGATGGCCATTATAAAGATAACGCTGGTGGTGCTTGTTGAATATGATGATGATAATGATGATGATGATAATGATGATGATGATGATGATGATGATGATGATGATGATGATGATGATGATGGTGGTGATGATGGTGATTCTGATGGTGGTGACGATGGCTATGATGATAGTGGTGGTGGTGGTGGTGATGATGATGATGATGATGATGATGATGATGATGATGATGATGATGATGATGATGATGATGATGATGGTGGTGGATCTGAATATGACGCTTTAAAAATTGAAAATAAAAATAAAATTTTTTATTGGCCATTTAAGAAAAAAAAGAGAGAAAAAAGGAAGAAAAGAACTAACAATAGCAATGACGATAAAGCAACTCTAAAAACCAACGCAATTTTTTATCAACAAAAATTCATTAGAATATCCGAAACAAATATGAAAAAATATGAAGAATAAAAAGTCAACGACATTATAAATGTTAGAAAATAAAAAATGATAAGATAACTAGCAATTAAAGTGATAAAAATGAATTTATTTTAAAGCAGAATCTGTGAATAATATTGTTGATTTAGTCATAGCCATAATTTATATCTATTCTCAGGATATGGATTGACAGAGGCATCACCTGGAATAAACTTTGATATTGACGAAAACATTGGATCAGTCGGCCCTCTCGTACCTAATACTTTTGCCAAAGTATGTATATTGTGAGGGTCATGGAGTCCACCTTAAATATATATGCAATTGTTGTTCGACAAAACAATGAATCAAACTGAATACAAATAACAGAAAATATTTTTTTTAAAAACTGCCAGAAAATCCCCTCCAAATAAAAACAAAAAACAAAAAAAAAAAACCCAAACCCCCCCAAAAACAACTAAAATAAAAAAAAAAAAAAATAAAACATCAAAATTAAAAATCAGAAAAAAACCCAAACATCTATTATAACCCCCCCCCCCCCCCCCCTTAAAAAAACCCTAACCCCCCCCCCCCCCCCCCCCCCAAAAAAAAAAAAAACACAAAAAAAACAACAAAAAACCAAAAGAAAAGCAAAAAGAAGAGAGATGAAAATGAAAACAAAACAAACCCAAAAGAAATAATGGAGTAGACAATTTAATTTTTAAAAAAAACATATTTAATTATTTGGACGCCTTTATAAACGGTGAAATTGCACGTTCCGGTGCTCCAATATTAAGCTTTGGGCCAGACACTGATGCATGGAATTTTGGGAATGTAATGGCAAATCACTGGCGATTGTATCTTTGTCATGGTCTCCATCCCTGATCTCGCGTAGTGGTCATACGATTACCCTTGGATATGAGGTCAGGGGTTCAACCCGGACGAAGACGCATAAACTCAGATATTTGAAGGCTCTCCTCTACCTCTTACAATTCCATGGCACATATAATTAACACAGAGGCATCACGTTTTGAATAACCTATAATATCACGATAAAATGGACATTAAATAGTTAATAAATATGGCTGACTTGTGGTAAACAAACAAACAATACAATAACCTTAATTTGACATCTAAACCTCATGGAAAGCTGCCACAGAATCCAGTTTTTTCCCCCTGATTTCATTTCATATTAAAATCGTTAAATCCGCTACTTATAATATCTGTTGAGTGTTTGAGGGCATTGCTCTATTTTTCTCTGTAATACTCTTCAACAGTCGTAACGTCACTTCCCTCTTAATGACGCATGGTCACTTAGTAACTGGCTCTAAACTATCGGAACAATGGCGGACGCCCTTATGAAATATTTCTCCGACGAGCGTAAAAGCGTAACCAGAGGAAAAAAAAAACATTATAAATCTGATCATGTTTTGATCACAAGACATGAAAGTTATAGCCAGCATGAAGAATAAAAAGTACCGATTTTCTTTGTTTAGAATCACGATGACCGCCGTTGCTGTGCGACGTGACATCAGACTATTGAATCCAATAAGTATTTGTTTTGTTTTGGAATTTTAAAAATGTGTCAAAAGAAATAAAGTACCATTTATTTTCGAATGAATTTGTAAGCAAACATAAATTATACTACTAGAAAATCAAATTTAGATTTTATTCACGTTAAACGCATTTCTCTAATTTTTATAATGTTAGATAAGCTTAGATTTTATTTTTATACATATCGATGGTCGGCGGAGCAAGCCTCTGAAGTCTCCATTTTCACGATCGGCGGATCTCAAGTCTAGACACGAGCTTTGCGCACCATGATTTATTTATTTTTGGGCACCATGATTTATTTATTTTTGGGCGGATCAGACCTCTGAGTTTTGATCACCCGATCATGAAAATCGGGACTTCAGCGGTTTGATCCACCGACCATCGATATGGTTTGCCTGGTAGACAAAATCTTACACTTTTTAGACCTAGAGGACTTGTAAATGTAATGTCCATTTACGAGTATGATAGAACAAGTGTGCAAAAGGGGCATACCCATACTTTTGAGGTATTTAATGGCCGATTCGAACCCTTTGACCCAACATTGACCATGTGATGAGTTCAAGAACTACCTCTATTGATGATGTGCTTTTAGCTAAATACTCAAAACATCCACCAGTCGAAAATAACGTACCAACACAGAAAACTATTTGTAGCCTTGAACGCTTATAGTCTGATTGATAGAATTTAGTGAGAACTAATCTTATAAATGACTGACTTAAGACAATAACAAAGAGCTGAGTGACGTCAATTTCTTTCTTCTATACGATACTGACATATACAATCATTAGCAACGGCTACAATCACGGTATTGATTTTTTGTCGGTGTGAAAGCTTGGGTTGTCGACTCGGCATGTCAATCGATACGGACACATCCGTCAAATTTCAATCATATTTTGCGTTATGATAGATATCAATCAGCTCGATATAAATGAATCTCCGTGCAGCTACACGATGATGACTTGAGTTATAGGATCAAATAATTAAAATTGAATATATTGAAATCAATGGGTAATAGACATGATATCAACAGGACATTTTTGATACTACTGAACAAAATTAATGTCCGTTCTTCTTTAACCCTTAACTTTATTCCTCTTTAATTTTATTTATCAAGGGATATGAACAATATAGTCGATGTTTATGAAGCAGAAAAAATTCCATGACATCTAGCCATGAACCCTGCGTGAACTCTGTCAAGTAAATTGTGATTTTTTGATCAGTTCTTTATGTTACCCAGCCACCTGAGTTTGCAGAACTTGACCAAACAGAATATCTCCATTCCACTATTTTTGAAATGCAAAACTATTTTATTCGAGCTATTATTAAACTTACAGATAAATCATATTTACATATGAACAGCGGACATTCTTCAGTTACATAATTTCTTAAGAGAAACAGCTGTCACGTGGAAGTTATTTTTCGTAATATACAAGAGATGAAGTGAGTAGAAAAGTGCCAGAAGACAATAGAGAATAAAAATTTTCACGGCGGGGTTTGAACCTGCGACCTTATTGGTACGACAACTCCGCCTGGCCGGTGAGAGCGTGACTCTACCGTATGAGCTATCCACGAACACAAAAATATTTGTATCAAACTCAGGTCATTTCTAGAGCTCTCTATCACCGACTTCTGGAGACCGCGGTTCGTCACACAACCATCGCGAAGTTACCTGGCCAGCAGTTAAGCTTAATAGCCAATATTCTCAACACAAACATATTATAACATAGAAACGATTGAGACATTGAGTATGCTCCGGTATATGGGGTGAATTTTAAATTCAGAAAAAATTGTCTTCTGGCACTTTTCTACTCACTTCATCTCTTGTTGTTACGAACATAAGTTCCTGCTCCACTCACTTTTCGTAATATATTCTTTATTAGCTAGTTATAGATATTCAATGTTTAAAATATCATATTTTTCGAAAAAAAAAAAT
>NC_088360.1:68462696-68475196 GCF_034508935.2 Berghia stephanieae | reverse complement strand
CCCTCTTAGTGGGACCTGTGCTCTTCTCTGGATGAGACTTTTAGGTGATCTCAAACTAAGTATTTTGATAGTGTGCTCTTGGAATCTACATCTGTTTCCTATTTGAACAAATTCCCCTTTGTCTTACCTTTTCTTGGATGCTTTATTTGTAATTCTAGAACTTTTTACTAACCCGTCTTCTTCCTTTTTACTGACGCTTATATGACCTTAATGTGTTGCAAGCGCCGTAAAACCCTTAAAAACAAAACAAACAAACGTTAGCTTCGCCCCTTATATATTTTAAATATTTTATGCTTTGTGAATAATATCTTTGGTGCGTAAAAAACATATGAAATTTTGTATAGAATTATATAATCAATAATGAATATCAAATGTTGTCTCATTTTACTTGACAATAAATTATTCAATGTTCATTCATACCAGAACGGTTCGTACAGTGTTTCGTTATTCACTTTTTCCAACCATTCTCGTAAATACTAGAGTCTTGTATCTGATTAAAATAAATTATCTTAAAATGAATGAGAACTTATTCATATAAACGTGACTTACTGAGTTAGACTGAGTGTTACCCAATTAACGAATAAATAAATTATCTATGGTATTGGTATTACTGTCGATGTACATGGCATATCCAAACGAAAGGCAAAAATCATGGTACAGAGCAATTGTTTTAGATTTAGCTAACAAACACCCCAGCAAAATGATGGTGAATAAGACGAATTCAAACAAAGAATAGGGTGCATGTTTGTGTGTGTGTGTGTGTGTGTGTGTGTGTGTGTGTGTGTTTAAGAGAGAGGGAAAGAGAGAGAGAGAGAGAGAGAGAGAGAGAGAGAGAGAGGGAGAGAGAGATAGATAGAGAGAGAGAGAGAGATAGATAGATAGATAGATAGAGAGAGAGAGAGATATATAGAGAGAGAGAGAGAGAGAGAGAGAGAGAGAGAGAGAGAGAGAGAGAGAGAGGGAGCGTTGGTAGGTGAATTTAAATTCACTTGACATTTCATTATTTGATAACTTTACACAACAAAATCTAACTTTTTTTGTGATCTTCTGATAATGTATGTCCTAACTTGTCTTTTGTTTAGCAGTCAACTGCGAAAATGAGTGTTTTGTTTTTGGTATCATTCTATTTGATTTATTCTCGTTTTGTTCACACCAAAAAAAAAAAAACAACAACAAAAAACAACAAAGAACAAAAAAAAAAACAAACCCCAAGGAAAACAACAACAACAAAAAAGGAAAAAAGAAAACAAAACAAAAACAACAAAAAAGAAAAGAAAACAAAAAATATCAAAAAACAAACGGAGAAACAAACAAAATAAAACATCTGTCACATAAGATAATTTTAAAGCATGCTTGAGGCTTGAATAAAATTGGCATATCGTTGAATAAATTGGTCAGTCAAAAGTGCAGGAACAGGTCAACACGTGTTGACCAGCAGCTTTGTGAGGGAGCCACACGTCATTTTCATCACGAGAGTACGCAAATGTGTGGGACCCAAAGGAGGTCATTTCGAGCATCTCCTTTAATAAATTCGCCATATACTTGTGGATGCATTTGTTCTGTTTAAACATATGTACCTGTTTTTCCGCCATATACTTGTGGATGCGTTTGTTCTTTTTAAACATATGTAACTGTTTTCCCGAATGGTTCCTAAATGCCATTTGCTAATTAAATGTATTTTATGTTCAACAAATATTGTGACATTCGATATCTTCATAACGACATTAAGTTTGACACACCCGGAAATTACATTTGTCGTGTGACAATTTTGTGATAAACGCTCATAAAGTCAAAGACCAGCTTGTTCGGCTGGGATATGCCCTGTTGATAATGGGACAACAGCATCTCCAATGCTTTGTTGGCTATTTCGATTAAAAAACGCAAACAAACCTTTAGATCAAAAGTGAGATGTATCAACTACGTCAGATAAATAAATATAAGAATAAAACAAATAAATATATTAAAAGGTAAATAAAATAAATATGAACATCTATTTATGAAACTTTGTGAAGCGCACTGAGCATGGATAATTCGTGGAAATGCGTTTAAATGTTCAAATTTATTTTGTTTCAGTAAATAAATGAAAAAGGTCCTTCATATAGAGCCGTAATTTATCCCGATAATATAGCGTTAAACGGACAAAAGCAATTGCCCGCTATCCTTTGTATATGACCCTAGTTTATCACAAAGTACTTTCTACCAGCTACCCAATCACTGCTGGGTGGACCGGGGGGGGGGGGGGGGGGGGGGGCAGAATAAAATCTCGACTGCATCGGGGATCGATCTTGGTGCTTTTGCGTGTGAAGTGAGTGCTCTACAGACTGAGCTATCGGGAGCCCCAAGTAGATAAATTACTTAAGAGAAATACCTATTTCTTTGAATAAGTAATACATAATGTGATAGTTGTCAGTAACGTGATACCCAAATGGGAAGGATTTTAAAGCTTTTTGCCCCAATCTTGAATCTTCTGTCGTCTTGAATATCGTGCACAGACCGCATGCTCTCTGTATACCACATGTTCTCTGTATTATTGTCATAATAATATTTCTATGAGGAACGTAACACGATTCTGTCCCTTGATTTTAGTTTTGACGATCATCACAAAATATCATGAAAATCAATTGAATAATTTTACTTATTTTGTTATCGCTAAAACAACAAAAAAAAAAAACAAACAAACAAACAAAAAACAACAACAACAACAACAACAACAAAAAAACAAACAAACCCAAAAAAGCCCCCAAAAACAAACAACAAACCAAACAAACCAAAAACAAAAACAAACAAAACTCTTACGCTATATAAAGCGTTGTTTCGTAAAGTGATTGTAATAAAATTCCTGAGCTCTATAAAGAGCAAAATATATCCACTAATTTTGCTCAAAGCACTTTAAAAGGAGACTCAAGCCAAGAGCAACACCGAACACATTTAGGAAGAGACATACATCCTATTAGGCACTGTAATAATTTTTGAAAACAACGGCCTCATTGATCACCTAAATGTGGTGAGATAAAATGTGAGTAAAGACACTTTTCAGTCGGTCCTATCGGGATTTGACTATTCAAGCCGTAGTCCGAAAATCAAATATCATACCACTAGATCAATATTTCGAGAAAAAAAAAGGAAAAACTACATTCTTCTTCTTCTTCTTCTTCTTCTTCTTCTTCTTCTTCTTCTTCTTCTTCTTCTTCTTCTTCTTCTTCTTCTTCTCTTCTTCTTCTTCTTCTTCTTCTTCTTCTTCTTCTTCTTCTTCTTCTCTTCTTCTTCTTCTTCTTCTTCTCTTTCTTCTTCTTCTTCTTCTTCTTCTTCTTCTTCTTCTTCTTCTTCTTCTTCTTCTTCTTCTTCTTCTTCTTCTTCTTCTTCTTCTTCTTTCTTCTTCTTCTTCTTCTTCTTCTTCTTCTTCTTCTTCTTCTTCTTCTTCTTCTTCTTCTTTCTTCTTCTTCTTCTTCTTCTTCTTCTTCTTCTTCTTCTTCTTCTTCTTCTTCTTCTTCTTCTTCTTCTTCTTCTCTTCTTCTTCTTCTTCTTCTTCTTCTTCTTCTTCTTCTTTCTTCTTCTTCTTCTTCTTCTTCTTCTTCTTCTTCTTCTTCTTCTTCTTCTTCTTCTTCTTCTTCTTCTTCTTCTTCTTTCTTCTTCTTCTTCTTCTTCTTCTTCTCTTCTTCTTCTTCTTCTTTTCTTTCTTCTTCTTCTTCTTCTTCTTCTCTTCTTCTTCTTCTTCTTCTTCTTTCTTCTTCTTCTTCTTCTTTCTTCTTCTTCTTCATTGTCATTATTATTATTATTATTACTATTATTATTATTATTATTATTATTATTATTATTATTATTATTATATTATTATTATTATTATTATTATTATTATTATTATTATTATTATTATTATTATTATTGTTATTATTATTATTATTATTATTATTATTATTATTATTATTATTATTATTATTGTCATAATCTTGTTATTGTGGTATCTTGTTATTTGGGTTGCAGGGGGTACATACAATAATGAAGCCTCTTTGTAGTTTTCTTCAAGTTACGTGTAGTTTTTAATGAGGAAGGTGTAATATAGTCGATGGAGTAAATGAGAGAGATTTGATAGGGAGGATGTATGGAGTTGTTCTGAGAGGTTTGGTGGCGAGATATTTCTTGATAATGAGGTGTAGTTTTTGTTGTTGAGAATGAGATGTGTGTAGTTGCCAGTGCCGCTATTTTGGCAGGCAGCGTGGCAGGCTTCTTGAGGCTTGGGACGAATGAAGAGGGAGTGATAGAACAAAACAAGATCTTATTTTGCGCAAGAGATATGCTGAGTTTTTTCTTCGCGCAATGCTCAGGGTCGTGATTGGTTCTAAGGAAGGGGCGACACTGTCAAATAAAGAAACAGAAATAACACACTATTAAATCTTACTATCTAATAGTTTTATTTCAATTAGGATTGCCCCCGACGTGAGTCGGGAGGCGAATGACCAATGCATGTTATATAATGGAATAGAAAATGAAGATTGGCACTCAGCCCTCAACGTAAGTCGAGTGGCGATACGGCCAATGCATGTTATATAATGGAATAGAAAATGAAGATTGGCACTCAGCCCTCAACGTAAGTCGAGTGGCGTTACGGCCAATGCATGTTATATAATGGAATAGAAAATGAAGATTGGCACTCAGCCCTCAACGTAAGTCGAGTGGCGATACGGCCAATGCATGTTATATAATGGAATAGAAAATGAAGATTGGCACTCAGCCCTCAACGTAAGTCGAGTGGCGATACGGCCAAAATTAGTAATATAATGATAATCGAATGTATCAATAAAACATGAATATTTACCAAGTAAGATAATGGCATCGAATATGCCAACATCATTAAGCATAAAAGCATAAGATATAAATCACTACCAACAATCTCAGAAGTTTGGTATAATTCTATGATGCAGGGCATCATCAGGACATTATACAGCTATAACGATTAATGACCAAGAAAGCTTGACAGACAGACCGATAACTGAGCATACAGCTAGTCAGACAATAGGTACTTATGCCTATATGTGTATCAGGTGACAGGCATATAGATAGTTGAATAGATTATTAGGTAGATTGATATGTAGCCAACTGTAATCTCATACTAAGTAATTGAAAAGGTAAATATATAAAGATGGGTACATATGTGCATAGGCAGACAGATTAGTAAGTATACAGATAGATAGGTCCGTAGGTCGGTCGGTAGATGGATGGATGGATAGATAGATAGATAGATAGATAGATAGATAGATAGATAGATAGATAGATAGATACAGAGAGATATAGATGGATAGATGGAAGGGATGTGACAGTGACAGGATAACTATACCAACAACATTAGAGTAGGCCGATATTATTTACAAATCACCAGTAATAAAGATCGTGGTAAGTTTGTAATCGTGATAAACAGATTATTGCTAGCACTCATGTAATCAATTAATTAGACTAAGTATTTTCCTCATGACAGATACAAGTTATACTGGCACGTATTCGATTTACTGTCATTACACAAAGGCATTAACAATCCACGGAAATGATATGAATAAAATAAGAAATCACGATGTCAATAATTAAAACAATAAATGCAACAGCAACAATAATAATAATAATAATAATAATAATAATAATAATAATAATAATAATAATAATAATAATAATAATAATAATAATAATAATAATAATAATAATAATAATAATAATAATAATAATAATGCTTATGACAATGTTAATAATAAAAGTTCAACATACCTGTCAAATAAAGAAACAGAAATAACACACTATTAAATCTTACTATCTAATAGTTTTATTTCAATTAGGATTGCCCCCGACGTGAGTCGGGAGGCGAATGACGTTGAAGCGAGGTGCGCCACTGGTTTTATCCTTTCTCCCCACTTAAGTGCGACGGCGCGCAGCATACCGCAAGACGAATAGAAGGAGACCATAACAGAAAGTGCTATTTAAAAAAATACAAGAAGTATGAAACCATCATACTACATACTTCCCCCTCAAGACAAAAAATCGTCCCCGATTTTCTTAATAAACTATAAGCAACTAATCCCAGATAAAGAGGAAAATATACATAAAAGATAATAATATAATAGCAATTAATAAAATAGCAATTATCGTAATGCCCATGCAATCATGTATGAGCGCTCAACATGTCCGCTCCACCTTCAGCAGTAATGAGAGGTGGCACTTTGCCTGACACCTGTGCCACCAAGGCCTGAAGCCTAACAGCCCACGCTGTGACTGCTTCATTCTCTACCTGCGACGCGATGGCAATCTTTTGCAAGAGATCGGAAGAAGGCAAAATATTACCATAAAGTCGATCAAGACTTTGAATGATCGCGTCGCAGGTCACTTCCTCCCCCATCTGAAGAATGAGGTCGGCCGGTAGCCCTTTTAGAGAGCGTCTCATGGCCGCCACAAGGATGCGTTCCGAGAACATATGAGAGCACTGGAGGTCTTTAACCTCCAGTTTCCATTGCAAAAAGGAACAATGAGAAGGGGAGCCGTCATCCCCGGAAAAGGTGGACAGTCGTGGAGCGTCAGCTCTAACGGCTGAGACATTGACAGGTTGCTCCGTTTTCTTTGTTTCCTGCACTGCATTGAGCAATTCCATTCTTTGCTCATTCGACAGAGCAGCGATGCCGTCGATCAAATTCTGAATCGACTCAGCCATATTACTAGAGCGTTGGAGATAGATAGACAGATAGATAGATAGATAGATAGAGAGAGAGAGAGAGAGAGAGAGAGAGAGAGAGAGAGGGGGGGGGGGGGGGAGAGAGAGAGAGAGAGAGAGAGAGAGAGAGAGAGCGATAGAGAGAGGGGGGGGGGGACAGGTAGTGAGACAGAGAGAGAGAGAGAGAAGGGGGGGGGGGGCGGTGGAGTTGTAAGCACTGCAAAAGTGATTAACAATATGTGATGAGTAAGTGACGGGGAAGAGGGAGTGGAGGGAGGTAGGAGGTGGATGAGGGGCGCGTAGAATGGTGAATGTCAGTACACAGTAAAATAAAATTAAGAAATGAACAGCCAAAAGGGGAGAAAATCGGAATGCGGAATTCCAACTAAGCCCCTAAACAAAGAAATGCATTTTCAAAAGTCACACTTCGTCTCTAACAAAAGAACAACTAAGTCCACTAAGTCCTGTCTGAAATTGATAGCAGGCAGGAGAAAAGGGGAGACAGAAGGGCTTGTTTCCGGATTTACTTGGAATCCAATACTTGAGATATCTGATAAAAGCAAAGAGAGGAGTTGTTGAATGTCTGACACCTAACCCAGTCAGCGAGTCTTAGTGTGCGCAATCAACCAGAAAGTATGACCTAACATTAACAACTGTCTTCCAAAAGAAGGAAAGATGGAAACGTATTATTATTTCCATTTACTTGGAGGTTACGTTCTACTGATCATAACATACAAAATGATAAGTGTTCTGAGCACTCATGCTGTGAGTGAAGTGCTTGACACACGCAAACATATGTTATAAATTTCATGATACTGCCCACAGACCAGAAAGGTACAAGTCAAAATAAACATAAACAAAATCACTATAAAATTTGCGTGCATGGACAAAGTGTCAAGAACAAATAAATGGAGCTGTTATAAAATGAGCATAGTGAAAACATGTAACGGAAGAGAGAAAAAATACAAATTAAAAATTCATAATAATAAAAGCAAACAAACGAGGTAAATATTCACGTGGAGAGGGGACGAGGAGGTACTCGAGGGGGTGGGGGGGGGGGGGGGGGGGGGGGGGGGGAGGGATGGAAATATAAGTAAATAATTTACACCAAATATGTCTCACCACTCGGTTGATCAGACCGGGCAGCGAAACAAAAGGCAAAAGAAATGAAATACAATGACACGTTAAAACACACAACAAAAAATGAAAGGAAATATAAAATAAAATTATCAGGCCTGATGTAAAGAATGTTTCTAAACATAATATTTTCACTGTTAAGAGAAAATACGATTAACACCGCACATCGGATCATTCACTTCATTTCTTTGTCTCAGCGTGGGTTGTCATCACTGTTATCTAGTGTTGGGTTATTTGATCGCTTTTACTCGATCGACGACCGAGCGCCAAGCCACGAGTCAGTGCTCGATCTCAATGCCGGAAGAGCGAGTTAGTAAAACGATCACTCGATCGTAAAACGATCAGGCGGGTTGTGAGCTTGAGACGATCTTGACACGTGAGACGAGCTTGAGACGATCAGGATTCGAGCGAGCGGAGGGGTAACGAGTGTTTCGAATCATTTCAAATTCAAACGATCACAGTTTGCCATCCGATACCAATCGCCAATGTTTGCACACGGTAGTCTGTGGTTCTTCCACAGCCCTCACTCCTTGTCAGATGTTAGTGTGTCTGGGTGGCAGTGGCAGGGAAAATCGGTGTATCACGCGTGTGTGACAAGACTTCATTAAACCTACTAAAGTTTGACTATCACACACACACACACATACACACACACACACACACACACACACACACACACACTAAGGCTATTTCTATGACACACACGCATCCCTCTATCAATGAACACTCCTACAGTAGTGCGGCTATGTGGTCTAGTCATGACGTAACTATAGGTAGTACTCTAGTCGACCATGGGTCTCGTGCATTATAATGGTCTAGTGGTATGACACCCGCTTTGGGATCGGAAAGTCCTGGGTTCAAGCCTCGCGCTCGGTGCATAGTTGAGTCTTTGGACAAGGCTCTTTACTCACATTCTCTCACCGTACTCAGGTGTAAAATGAGTACCTGGCCGTTAACAGCGTTGTCTTTGTCTGAAAAATTGTAATATCGCCTAACAGGCGGCATGTCCCGTCCTTCATATTAAATGTTGCTGTTGACCGGGGACCCCTTTACAAAGCGCTTTGATCACATTTAGTGGATATTGTAAAGCTCAATTTTTTAAAGTAAAACATTAGCTTTGAATATGGAATGTTTCAATTTTAGATGCCTGTGTATTCTTTGTTAGTTCCCATCATCATCATCATCATCATCATCATCATCATCATCATCATCATCATCATCATCATCATCATCATCATCATCATCATCATCAGGGGCAGCGGTACGGTCTTTGGTTGGCACCCGAAAGGTACCGAGTTCGATCACCCGCCGCTGAGTGGTCTTGAGCAAGTCACCTTGCCCTAACTAAATTTGCGGCGCTGCACTGCGGCTATCGCTTGGGTTATTCCAGTCTTCCCTTAGAATAGACCCGAAAGACGAATCTCCCCTATGGGATGAATAAAGGGAATTGTTTAATTTATTTATCATCACCATCATATCAGCGGGATCATCATCATCACCACCACCACCACCACCACCCTAATAATAATGGATAAAATAAATATCAACACATTTCAATGTAATAATCAATCTAAAATCAATCAGTGCTCCTAAAAGACCCTTTGATTTCTTTGTCTAATTCGTTCCATACTTTTGGAGTCCCGACAAAGAAAGATTTTCAGCTAACTATAGTTTATATATGGGAATATTAATCAGTCGTTTATATTGGAATCGGAGTTGTCTAGCAGGTGTATTAGTTCAAAGCGCATTTCCAAGGATTTACCATGCTCAATGAACTTCACAATATTTAATTTAATTTATTCCTCCGGCACGCCATATCGACCATACATCCATTTCGTACAGTAGGTACCGATCGCTGTTTGGAGTCTTTTGTATTAAAGCTCTTTACAATACCCGTCATTGCTTATAAGATAAGAATACATTCACACCTGAGTCAAGTGCCTGACACACGGACTTAACGTCTGGATCACAATTTTTAACAATCACTGTCACTCATCCGGCCATTGACAAGGCTTGATTTTGTGACAAGAGACACCGTACCACTGAGCGACCGAACAAATAATCACCATCTGCGCCATCGTCATCATCATCATCATCATCATTATCATCATCCTCATCACAGCAGTAACAGCCAGCAAAACCACAATCATCATCTTCGGGTCCGGTCTATCCGTGTGGGGGGTGGGGGTGGAACCTGCTAAAGTATTTCATTTTTTAAACAGAAACACGAGAATCATCATCATCATCATCATCATCATCGTCATCCATTGTCGTCGGCATCGTTATCATCGTGTCCGGGCAATCCGTGGGTGTCTGGGTGTGGAACCTGCTAAATATTATTATTATCTACCTACCTAATAAAAACACACCATCCTTGTTCATTTATTTTTCAAATAATGAAATGAAAGGCACGACCTTTCCCGCACACACAAGAGGCGATGACGACCAGTGACAAATTATGGGAGGTGGGGGCGGCCGACAACTTTTGGCGCGACATAAATATGAAATGTTAAGGTGACAGCGGGATGATGGTGGTGGGAGGGGGGGGGGGGGGAGGTCTCAACCCTTCACTATCAACAACTGTTTGATGGCGTGTGTGTGTGTGTGTGTGTGTGTGTGTGTGTGTGTGTGTGTGTGATGCGACGAACGATCATAATCAAGGCTGCCAGACAGCCAGATTTCTTCTTGCCCAAGTAGTCAAATAGACCCCAAATAGCCAAACACCACAAGCATTCTGACTCCCTTGAAAAACTCATTTGTTTTGATTAACAAAACAATCGACTACAGTTGGATAAACTTATCTTTTCATTTTTTTTAAATAAAAGATTTTTTTTAAAATGAATAATAATAGAAAAGCGTTTTTTAGTAACCAATTTTGAACTTGGCCATCTGGCAGCCCCCATCATAACAAGCTGCAGACTGCAGTCAAGCCAGCCACAGACATAAGAGAGGGAGGGGTATGTGAAGTTTCCTGTGGCAAACGAGTTACTCGTGTTTTTTTTTTTCAAACGAATCACTGCTCGATGACGTCACTGACTCGAAACCCGCCCGAAACCGACTCGATTTTAGAGGACTCGATCGAAAACCCGCTCGATTTGATCGTTTCAAACTCGACCCAGCACTACTAGGGTTGTCATCGGATGCCCTCTCTTGGTTGCTATGCAGCCAACATCGCTATCATCTATTGCACAGTCAAAGCGGTCCTTATTTTCACAGTGTCGGGCCTTCCCATACGCTGGGCGCCAATGTAATAATCTTGTTATTGTGGTATCTTGTTATTTGGGTTGCAGGGGGTACATACAATAATGAAGCCTCTTTGTAGTTTTCTTCAAGTTACGTGTAGTTTTTAATGAGGAAGGTGTAATATAGTCGATGGAGTAAATGAGAGAGATTTGATAGGGAGGATGTATGGAGTTGTTCTGAGAGGTTTGGTGGCGAGATATTTCTTGATAATGAGGTGTAGTTTTTGTTGTTGAGAATGAGATGTGTGTAGTTGCCAGTGCCGCTATTTTGGCAGGCAGCGTGGCAGGCTTCTTGAGGCTTGGGACGAATGAAGAGGGAGTGATAGAACAAAACAAGATCTTATTTTGCGTAAGAGATATGCTGAGTTTTTCTCTCGCGCAATGCTCAGGGTCGTGATTGGTTCTAAGGAAGGGGCGACACTGTCAAATAAAGAAACAGAAATAACACACTATTAAATCTTACTATCTAATAGTTTTATTTCAATTAGGATTGCCCCCGACGTGAGTCGGGAGGCGAATGACCAATGCATGTTATATAATGGAATAGAAAATGAAGATTGGCACTCAGCCCTCAACGTAAGTCGAGTGGCGATACGGCCAATGCATGTTATATAATGGAATAGAAAATGAAGATTGGCACTCAGTCCTCAACGTAAGTCGAGTGGCGTTACGGCCAATGCATGTTATATAATGGAATAGAAAATGAAGATTGGCACTCAGCCCTCAACGTAAGTCGAGTGGCGATACGGCCAATGCATGTTATATAATGGAATAGAAAATGAAGATTGGCACTCAGCCCTCAACGTAAGTCGAGTGGCGATACGGCCAAAATTAGTAATATAATGATAATCGAATGTATCAATAAAACATGAATATTTACCAAGTAAGATAATGGCATCGAATATGCCAACATCATTAAGCATAAAAGCATAAGATATAAATCACTACCAACAATCTCAGAAGTTTGGTATAATTCTATGATGCAGGGCATCATCAGGACATTATACAGCTATAACGATTAATGACCAAGAAAGCTTGACAGACAGACCGATAACTGAGCATACAGCTAGTCAGACAATAGGTACTTATGCCTATATGTGTATCAGGTGACAGGCATATAGATAGTTGAATAGATTATTAGGTAGATTGATATGTAGCCAACTGTAATCTCATACTAAGTAATTGAAAAGGTAAATATATAAAGATGGGTACATATGTGCATAGGCAGACAGATTAGTAAGTATACAGATAGATAGGTCCGTAGGTCGGTCGGTAGATGGATGGATGGATAGATAGATAGATAGATAGATAGATAGATAGATAGATAGATAGATACAGAGAGATATAGATGGATAGATGGAAGGGATGTGACAGTGACAGGATAACTATACCAACAACATTAGAGTAGGCCGATATTATTTACAAATCACCAGTAA
>NC_088360.1:68422696-68457696 GCF_034508935.2 Berghia stephanieae | reverse complement strand
CGATCCCTCCAACCCGTGTCACCCCCACCACCCACTATTGACACATCGTTTATTAAAGTAAGAAAGAGGGGGAGAAAGGGAGGAATAAAAAGAAAATTTAACAGACGGCCTTTTCGTCCATTTTTACCCTGTGTAGTGACAGGTAATGTAAGATCACTGAAAAATAAAATTGATGAACTGTTTTCACTGTGTCGTTTTAATAGTGA
This sequence comes from Berghia stephanieae, assembly GCF_034508935.2. NCBI lineage: Eukaryota > Metazoa > Mollusca > Gastropoda > Nudibranchia > Aeolidiidae > Berghia > Berghia stephanieae. The sequence goes on along the minus strand of NC_088360.1, from coordinate 68,457,490 downwards.
CTATCGTCAAGCCTCCATAATAGCGTTAACAGAGACTTGGCTATCTCCTCACATACCATCATCATGTTTTAATATTGAACAATATTCACTATTTCGAGGAGATCGGACTAATGTAAATAAACGAACTGGGGGTGGGGTGTGCACATATATTAACAACAAATGGTGCCACCCCAATAACTGTCAGATAAAGAAAATGTATTGTGACGATTGAATTTATTACTGTTTCGTCACGACCATATTACCTACCCCGGGAATATACTCATGTCATCATCATCAACGTCTACATTCCACCATCATCAGACAACACCACAGCGAAAAATATTTTGAGGAAAGAAATACAGGACATTCAAATTAAGTCACCCGATGCCGTATTGATGGTCACTGGCGATTTTAACCAATGTAACGATTTTACTCTCCCGGGACTTCATCAATACGTGGACTGCGAGACAAGGGACAAAAAAACATTAGATTTATTCCTGTGTAATATTAAAAATAGTTATAAATGTTTACCCCGTGCCCCATTAGGTTTATCTGACCACTGCATGCTCTTGCTACTCCCCACCTACCGCCCTGTTTTTAAACGTGTAAAACCAGTAAAGAAAAGTGTACAGATCTGGAACGGAAGTGTGTGTGAAGATTTGCGTGGTTGTTTTGAATGCACTGACTGGAATGTTTTTATCGAATCATGTGATAGTGTGGATGAGCTGAATGACTGTGTGAGTGAGTATTTAAAATTCTGTGAACAGCTAGTGTCTTGTAAAAAAGAAATAAAATATTATCCTAACAACAAGCCTTGGATAACAAAAGATCTAAAACTTTTATTGAACCAAAAGAAAACTCTCTATACTAGTGGAAACAAAAAAGATCTGAAAACAAAACAAAAAGAGATAAAGAGGGTAATATCTAGTTGTAGAGACAAGTACAAAAATAAAATTGAAAAATGCTTTTCTTCTGGGGATATACGGGACACGTGGCGGGGGCTTAAAACTGCTGTGAACTATAATCCAAAGCCCACGATTATATCAGAAGATATCGAAATTGAAACTTTAAATAAATTTTATTCACGTTTCGACACAGCAAACAAATTTGATATTGAAAATGAAAAACATAAATTAGACAGGGCTTTGGAAGATGAAATGGCTGTTGAGGTCAGTGAAGAGGAAACGAGATTCGTATTTTCGAAACTAAACGAGAGGAAGGCTGCTGGGCCGGATGGATTGAAAGGAAAACTATTAAAAGAATGTGCCCACCAGCTTTCCCCATTTATACACATATTTTTAACTGGTCCCTCCAATGCGTTTCAATCCCTGAAATTTGGAAAACTTCGAAAATTATTCCTGTTCCAAAAAAAAGAAAAACTTGAAACTATGAACGATCTCAGACCTGTTGCACTGACTTCAATAGTCATGAAATCTTTAGAAAAACTTGTTCTTGTTAAAATTAGGAATCAGTTTATGCCATTGAGTGATAGTCATCAATTTGCTTACAAACCAGGACGTGGCGTAGAGGATGCCATTTTGCTGTTTACAAACAACATCTACAGGCATCTAGATCACGATAGGAGCTATTGCAGATTGCTTTTTGCAGATTTTTCTTCAGCGTTCAATACAATGCAACCTCAGTTGGTTGTTCAAAAATTGACTAGTCTGAATTTAAACAAGTATATAATTGCTTGGGTGCTCGAATTTCTTACGGAGAGAGCACAATATGTTCAATAAGGGCAAAACAAATCTTCCTGTATAACTACAAATATTGGCGCTCCTCAAGGTTGTGTATTGTCCCCTGTATTATTCACAATATACACGAATGACTGTTGAAGTCAAAACCTGAGTGTACCTTTAATAAAGTTTGCAGATGACACCGCTCTTCAAGGCCTCATAACAAATGGCAACGAAGTGGCTTATAGGCAAGAAATTGATAGATTTGTGTCTTGGTGTGATGCCCACCACCTAGAACTTAACATAAGCAAGACAAAGGAGCTAGTGAGTGACTTTAGGAGAGTGAAGGAACCGATAGAACCGTTAAAATTAAAGGACCAATTCGTCCAGCGAGTTCCTCACTACAAATACCTTCGTGTAACGATTGATGACAGGCTCAAGTGGGATGAACACTTGAAAATAATTAGGCATAAGATGTGCAGACGTACATATTTTTTATCGAAACTCTCTCAGTTTAGAATAGATAAAACCCTCTGCACATTATTTTATAGAGCAGTAATCGAAAGTGTTTTGTCATTTTGTATAACAGCTTGGGGAGGCAATTGCTTAGCAGTGGAAAGGAACAAAATAAATTCAAATATTAAAAAATCCATTAAACGCTATATAAATGATGTTGACGATGTAGATCTTTTATACGAGAAATTTTGTATAAATAAAATAACTAAAATATTAAATGACCAGTATCATCCACTAAGACCATCAATTATTATGTCAGAAAGAAGTGGTCGCCCTTTCTCTATTTCAACGAAAACAGAGAGACACCGAAAATCTTTTCTGCCGTCCAGTATTAGGCTTTATAACAACAAGCAATAATCATTTTATATAATTATTTCTCATTTTTACTTTTTTAAAATATAAATATTAATTTATTAATTTATTTGTTTTGCAATCTTTTCAATTTTCAATTTATAGTGACAGTTTTAACTATTTTACAGTGTTGAAATTATTCATATTATAAAGCGCAGCTCTGGTTATAGAGCTGCTCCTTTTTTATATATATACATCCTATTTCCATTGTATTTTTATCTTATGTGTAAATTATAACACGTCTGTACAAAAAATTTCCTTTTTGGGATGCAATAAAGTATTATTATTATTATTATTATTATTATTATTATTATTATTATTATTATTATTATTATTATTATTATTATTATTATTATTAAACCACCACTCTGATGAATGATGTACGATGCCCCATGAACAAGCCGAATGAAACCCCAAAGGCCAAGAGTCCCCTGTACTGAACTTCTCTGACTTTGGAAGGAGACGAGATTTAGGTTGACTTGGAAAAATGTGAGTTACCTATCCTCGGGGCGAGGACGTCTTCTCTGAACTGGGGAAAGACGCTATCTGGTTTCTCTACGAGGCGGATTCTGCAGAGCACGTTTCAGGATTTACTTTTTCAGACCAAATTTGGTCACATTTAAAAATTGATGAATATTTGTTATCATTTAAAAGAAAATTTAGCGCTTTCAGAAAATATAAATATCTTGAGCTGGAGCACCATGACACTAGTACATAAGCCCCTTTGTATTGTCACTATAAGGAATAAAGTCAATAAATATAGGAAATGGCATTACTAATAGATTTATTGTACTTGATTATAATACGATAAAAATTGAAACATATCCTTGAGGGAACCACATTGTAAATGTTTCCCTAATGTGATTGAACAATAGTTTATCCCCATTTAACTACAGAACTGCAGGTTCACTAAATATGGTCGATACCTACGTTAAATATACATACATTGCAAGTCCAAACACATATTATGCACTTTTTGGCCCTAAAATGTTTTAAGTGCACATGCAAATTTTAAATTTGATTTCTTAATGTTGCGTTTGGAACAGCCTAGACTAGTCATATTTGATTTTAACAAGATATGAAGTGAATAGAAAAGTGCCAGAAGACAATAGAGAATAAAAATTTTTTCGCGGCGGTGGTGGGGTTTGAACCTGCGACCTTATTGGTACGACAACTCCGCCTGGCAGGTGAGAGCGTGGCTCTACCGTGTGAGCTATCCACGAACACAAAAATATTCGTTTCAAACTCAAAGTCATTACTAGATCCCTCTCTCACCCACTTCTTGAGACCGCCGATTCGTTCGTACACCACCGTCGCGAATAATTTTGACCAGCAGTTAAGCTTAATAGCCAATATTCTCAACACAAACATATAACATAGAAACGATTGAGACATTGAGTATGCTCCGGTGTATGGGGTGAATTTTTTAATTCAGAAAAGTGAGTGGAGCAGGCACTTATGTTGGTAACAACAAGATATGAAGTGAATAGAAAAGTGCCAGAAGACAATAGAGAATAAAAATTTTTTTTCGCGGCGGTGGTGGGGTTTGAACCTGCGACCTTATTGGTACGACAACTCCGCCTGGCAGGTGAGAGCGTGGCTCTACCGTGTGAGCTATCCACGAATACAAAAATATTCGTTTCAAACTCAAAGTCATTACTAGATCCCTCTCTCACCCACTTCTTGAGACCGCCGATTCGTTCGTACACCACCGTCGCGAATAATTTTGACCAGCAGTTAAGCTTAATAGCCAATATTCTCAACACAAACATATAACATAGAAACGATTGAGACATTGAGTATGCTCCGGTGTATGGGGTGAATTTTTTAATTCAGAAAAGTGAGTGGAAGCAGGCACTTATGTTGGTAACAACAAGATATGAAGTGAATAGAAAAGTGCCAGAAGACAATAGAGAATAAAAATTTTTTCGCGGCGGTGGTGGGGTTTGAACCTGCGACCTTATTGGTACGACAACTCCGCCTGGCAGGTGAGAGCGTGGCTCTACCGTGTGAGCTATCCACGAACACAAAAATATTCGTTTCAAACTCAAAGTCATTACTAGATCCCTCTCTCACCCACTTCTTGAGACCGCCGATTCGTTCGTACACCACCGTCGCGAATAATTTTGACCAGCAGTTAAGCTTAATAGCCAATATTCTCAACACAAACATATAACATAGAAACGATTGAGACATTGAGTATGCTCCGGTGTATGGGGTGAATTTTTTAATTCAGAAAAGTGAGTGGAGCAGGCACTTATGTTGGTAACAACAAGATATGAAGTGAATAGAAAAGTGCCAGAAGACAATAGAGAATAAAAATTTTTTCGCGGCGGTGGTGGGGTTTGAACCTGCGACCTTATTGGTACGACAACTCCGCCTGGCAGGTGAGAGCGTGGCTCTACCGTGTGAGCTATCCACGAACACAAAAATATTCGTTTCAAACTCAAAGTCATTACTAGATCCCTCTCTCACCCACTTCTTGAGACCGCCGATTCGTTCGTACACCACCGTCGCGAATAATTTTGACCAGCAGTTAAGCTTAATAGCCAATATTCTCAACACAAACATATAACATAGAAACGATTGAGACATTGAGTATGCTCCGGTGTATGGGTGAATTTTTTAATTCAGAAAAGTGAGTGGAGCAGGCACTTATGTTGGTAACAACAAGATATGAAGTGAATAGAAAAGTGGCACTTTTCTATTCACTTCATATCTTGTTGTTACCAACATAAGTGCCTGCTCCACTCACTTTTCTGAATTAAAAAATTCACCCCATACACCGGAGCATACTCAATGTCTCAATCGTTTCTATGTTATATGTTTGTGTTGAGAATATTGGCTATTAAGCTTAACTGCTGGTCAAAATTATTCGCGACGGTGGTGTACGAACGAATCGGCGGTCTCAAGAAGTGGGTGAGAGAGGGATCTAGTAATGACTTTGAGTTTGAAACGAATATTTTTGTGTTCGTGGATAGCTCACACGGTAGAGCCACGCTCTCACCTGCCAGGCGGAGTTGTCGTACCAATAAGGTCGCAGGTTCAAACCCCACCACCGCCGCGAAAAAATTTTTATTCTCTATTGTCTTCTGGCACTTTTCTATTCACTTCATATCTTGTTGTTACCAACATAAGTGCCTGCTCCACTCACTTTTCTGAATTAAAAAATTCACCCCATACACCGGAGCATACTCAATGTCTCAATCGTTTCTATGTTATATGTTTGTGTTGAGAATATTGGCTATTAAGCTTAACTGCTGGTCAAAATTATTCGCGACGGTGGTGTACGAACGAATCGGCGGTCTCAAGAAGTGGGTGAGAGAGGGATCTAGTAATGACTTTGAGTTTGAAACGAATATTTTTGTGTTCGTGGATAGCTCACACGGTAGAGCCACGCTCTCACCTGCCAGGCGGAGTTGTCGTACCAATAAGGTCGCAGGTTCAAACCCCACCACCGCCGCGAAAAAATTTTTATTCTCTATTGTCTTCTGGCACTTTTCTATTCACTTCATATCTTGTTGTTACCAACATAAGTGCCTGCTCCACTCACTTTTCTGAATTAAAAAATTCACCCCATACACCGGAGCATACTCAATGTCTCAATCGTTTCTATGTTATATGTTTGTGTTGAGAATATTGGCTATTAAGCTTAACTGCTGGTCAAAATTATTCGCGACGGTGGTGTACGAACGAATCGGCGGTCTCAAGAAGTGGGTGAGAGAGGGATCTAGTAATGACTTTGAGTTTGAAACGAATATTTTTGTGTTCGTGGATAGCTCACACGGTAGAGCCACGCTCTCACCTGCCAGGCGGAGTTGTCGTACCAATAAGGTCGCAGGTTCAAACCCCACCACCGCCGCGAAAAAATTTTTATTCTCTATTGTCTTCTGGCACTTTTCTATTCACTTCATATCTTGTTGTTACCAACATAAGTGCCTGCTCCACTCACTTGTCATATTTGATTTTGCAATTTTCACATAATTTGTCAAGGAAAATCTAGTCATTTCATACCACTCACAATCGCATACATGGTCATTAGATTAAATCTGGCAATCTTGTATAACTTTTCAAGAAAAAGTGGTGAGAGCGGAAATGATCAGAGCCATCTTTTCCTTTTATACCTTTGAGTTTTTGAGATATTTATTGTCATGTCCTGGTGTGATTTACATGCCTAACAACTTCGACTTTCCTGTTCTGTTGTGTGTGATGTGGTGAATCGCAGTTCTTCAAGATCTGAGTAGAAAGATAGGTTAAGGGTAGTTTTTGATCGTTTTATTTTGGCGATAATTCTCTTCTGTAATTTTAGTAGTAACGATAGATATACAAAGTCCATTAGGCCATTGACAGCATTCTTTGAAACTTTATCGACATAACTTCCCCGTTTTTTGAGTTAACAATTATTGGTCAAATTAGCAATTGACGTTCTCACTTTCAGATTATCGGCATATGTAAAAGTATGAAAAGTGAATCAAACTGCCTGTAAACTTCCATCCCATTTTCATTTCATTATAATATATATATATATATATATATATATATATATTATATATATATATATATATAATATATATATATATATTATATGTATATATTATATCAGATTCAAGGAGCCTCTTTTTGTTGTATTAACTTCAATTGAGTTGGATCAAGCCGAAAAGGAGTAGTATAACTATAACCACAAATTTTCATTTTCTTTTTCTGAACAGATTATGATGTGACGACGTAGAACAAAAAGAAGAAACTCGTGACATTGATTCATAAATGGACCTCAAAATGACCAATCAACAGCCCATACCTGTACCATTTTATGACGAAACAAGTCCTCTCTGTTCACAAGACCAGAAGGAGAAAAGCAATGGACATGCAGTCAGCATTACAGACCCGACGGAATCGGAAATAATATTCCGCCGGCGAGTATGGGCAGTTATGTCATTTTGTTGTGTCCTCTACGTCGTCAGTTTTCTCTCTCTGTCTCCTTTGTCAGTTCAGCTATTCTCTTATCGTATAGCTAGAGACAAGTACCAATTCACCTACAACGACTCGAGTAATTTTAAATGCGGAAATGCATCATCTCAGCTTGAAAAACTTACCGACCATGTCCAGAAGGAAGCATCACAGATTTTACTCGAGGGTGGCATAATTTCTGGCGTGCCAGCGTGCATCACCTGTATTCTGGTCGGGTCTTATTCAGACTATTTGGGGAGGAAGCCAGTACTGGTGGCCTCCATTTTTGGAGGGTTTATAAGACTTCTTGTGTTGACATTCATTGTCAAGTTTGAATGGAATATTCGTCTATATTATATCGGAGCTGCTATTGATGGAATGGTAGGCTCCTATTTTACGCTAATATTGGCCACAACTGCAATGATTGCAGATATCACTCCAGATGCAAAAAATAGAGCTGTGAACTTTGCTCTCATTGAGGGATTGATGCTTCCTACAGCTGCTGCAGCGCAGGTAAGAATCGATGCACGACATTATGATAATATCACATAATGGTATTTATTAGGCGTGTGAGAATCAAGTAATGCATTGCACGTTGTACCATTCATTTACTATACACTCAATATTATAATAATTGAATTTAGAATTCAAAAGGAATTTTAGGTAGGTTTTGTTAAAGTGTAAGCCATGAAATTGTTGATTCACGAATCTGTTCAAACAAATGATTTTACATAGTGTGACACTTAAAACATTGTTTATGCTCATTTACTAATACAGGAGACCTTTTGAAGTGGGGAATTTAAAACTAGCGAATGATTCATGAATCTTTAAAAAAATATTTTTCAAAAAACTGAGTAGATCATATAATAATTATTGCCATTCGCAATCCAACGCTCTTATCTTCAAATGTGACCCATCGTCTCCAAAGGGGATTATGTCGGGGTGATCTCGATGCAAGCATAGAGTTGAATTTACAGTCATGGGTACGACACTTGGTACACGTCTTGTATGACACTTGGTACACGTCTGTGTACTATTGAAGACGATGGATTTAGTCACACGAAGTGACATCCAGTAAAAACTGACATTTCTAACGACTTTGATTGCCAAAGAACTTGTCGGCATCTAGTCCATCTAGACATAATGCCGTTTTGAGGTGATCCGTTACAAAAGTCCATTCATACTTAGGCTGCTTTGACATTAATGGTAAGAAAAATCTAAAATCATTGTTGAATAAAGGTAAAGAAAGGCTTATGAATCAAGTTGTGGCTGTAGTCCTATATTATTTGCATATTATGTTTTGTGTCTACTCTATTGTATTAAGCTGGGGGGGGGGGGGGGGGGGGGGGGGGCGTTTATATTAAATCTGAAATCGTCAGCCAAATCCTTCTAACATATTATTATATTCATGTAGCTAGCCTTAAGATAGGTCTCCACATAAATTTTAATAATTTTATGACGAACTTTTGATAATGGACATATCCAAACAGGCAAATATTTGATATGCCCAACAAAGCGTGACACACCATTATAAGCTTATTTGTGTCAATGTACGGTCGTTCAACTATCCAAATCTAATTTCAGATAAAGAATAAGAGAAGAAAACCCTAACACATATAAACATAGCATACTATCCTTTTTCAACGGAAGTTCAAGTTTAACTTCGATGCCATTTCATTGTGCAGCATTATGTTAATGTGAGAAATGCGATGCTTGCCTAGACCTAGTATTTATTGTTGTAAACAAACATCACTCATTTGACTTTTTTCTTTCAAAATTTCAGATCGGTGTCGGTTACTTAATCAGATTCGATGGTTTCTTTCTTCCCGTAATCCTTCTGTGTGGATTGCTATTGATATCCTTGCTCAGCACCATCTTCATTCTGCCTGAAACTGTCAAATGGAAGAAAGTCGTCTCATGGCACCCCAAGATTCACATCAAAAAGGTTCATCACATCACTGTTAGATACACTAGAAATCCATAACATAAAGATGGCTTTAAGGCGAGTGGAGGAGGTGTTTATCCCGGTTTCTTTAGCGATAAATGGGCTATTCCAATTGGTCTATCGCAAAGTAGGATGTAAGAGATCCAGCAACTAATGGGAGGATTAGAGGGTTAGAAAAACCTCGTCTGCACCTGATTCTTTTGCCTAAGCAATAATGATATAAATGTTGTTGAATTAGCACGAGGAAGACTTGCATCGATGGTTAGAAATAATAATAAGATTCGGAACTAAAATTTCCAATTGCATAAAAACGACAACACAAAAATAACTTTAAAAATGACGCAATGAGAATAAAATGGAAAGAAAGAATGGAAATAAGAATAGAATAAGACTAAGAATAAATAGGAATGACAGTTTTACAATCAGGATCAACATAGAACGTTTTAGTGTAATTTGACGGAGACAAACAAAATGCATTTTTCATTTCATCCAGAACACTTTAACTTCATTAATGATTTAGATGATCCCTATCTTGTCCATAGGTATTGAACCCCAGAGATGTAATGATCTTGAAATTTGAGACTTTCGGACTTTGAGGGTCGCCTTATTATATCGATATAAATGAAATAAACGTTTTCTGGCCAAAACAAAAAGTGCAGACTGAAATGAGGGCCACCGTGGCGATAGATGATAGTAATCATTAAACGTTCAACCATCTTCTCGTCGTAAATTTCAGGTTGTTGGGTTTTACTTCCTTCACGAATGCAAACAGAAGAAGCGGCTATACATTCTTGGTCTGTGTGCTTTCATCTTGGTTGCTTTAACTAACATTGGACGTCAAAATGTGGAGACGCTTTTTGAGCTCAATCATCCTATCTGTTGGGATTCAGTTCAGATAGGAATCTACACTGCCATTCGAATAGTGAGTGCAAATCTCCATCTAAAAAGTAAATATGTAAATTGTAGATGAAGGGTTATTTTTTTTAATACGTGAAAGGTAACGCATTCTGTCATTAATACTGCTTTTAAATTCTCATTCACAATAGCAGCCAAATGATACTTAAACGTTTTTTTTTTACCAGGAGCTTATGATATATTTACTTGAGACCGTTTTAACCTTATTTATGACTAATGAAAGAATTTTTCAATTCTAGGCGTTTTCATTGTTTATACAATGTCTTCTTTTAAAGACAAGTCTTTGATTTGTCTAAATTGTTTGGCCTGCTGCGGTTTGGTGAGAATGTTGTCTTCTTTTAATTTTAGCAAAAGTTTCAAGTAATTAAAAAATGTTCTTCATCTTTAAAAATGCTATTTTTTGTTTATTTTTATTTTCTGTATTTTCCAAGGTTGGTTCAGCCGCTATTACAATTCTATTTTTGAGAATGATGAGAAACAGACTTTCGCTTGAATATACTGGAGTCGTGTGTGCTTTAAGTGGTATCGCTGGTTTTGTCGTGTTTGGTTTATCGCAAATGTCAGCTGGATTGTACATAGGTAAGGGTAGTTTGATCGCTTTCTACTTTTTGTCGATAGTTCTATCGTATACACTGACTAAACATACTTATTTCGTATTGACTGGGCAGTTTTATTTGAAAGATTGACAGACAAATGTGATCGCGAACCTTTAATAAATATAATTTTTGATTCTTCGAAAGGAGTATCACTGATGCTTTTTTGTGTCGTTTTAATTGATCGATATTTTAAATGAAAGTTTTCTGACCACAATGGACAGATGAATGGATGGCATAAATGTGTACTGTACAAATCTTTGAAGCAAGGAAATCTTTAATACCGGGACAAAATCAAGCGCTTTATGTTAAATAATCCTATAAATGAAAGATTTAAATATAGAGATAGCGGAAGGTACATTGATAACAAGAAATGAGTAGATAAGTACCAAGAAGTGTCAGAAATACATCATTTGGCATCTGTAATTATCTACTTGGGCGTATAAGATGCACTTCATTACCATCTACATTCAATGAAAAAGGCTTGCCAAACAAATTCAACTTTTTTCAAGACAAAATTCATAACATTCATTCAGAATTAAATCAACATGACTCATACATTCTGTGGTACCCCTTTTGACAAATTTAACCCAGTTTCATCACGTTTCGTAAAAGAGTTGATCACAAAAACCCCCATTAAATCCTGCAACCTTGATCCCTTACCAGCATAGCTTTTGGCCACATATCGAGCATCCATTAAATCAATCATAAATACATCCATACTGACTGGTGAAGTTACATCGTGTTTTAAAAGTGCCCTCGTCAAACCACAACCGAAGAAACCAGCACTGGACCACAATGTATTAAACTATTATCATCCTGTATCAAATTTACCTTTTTTGTCAAAACTTTTGGAGAAAGTAGTTCTTACACATCTATCACTTAAGAACAATAGTGTGGACCAACCTTTCCTGTCAGCCTACAAACAGCAACACAGTACTGAAACGGTGCTGCTTAAAAATTTTAATGACTTGTTATCTAATGCCAATGCTAACAAAATCAATGTATTATGCCGTTTAGATCTTTCAGCTGCTTTTGGCACCATTGACCATGATATTTTGTTAAGAAGACGAGAAAATACATTCGGCGTAAAAGGAATTGCTCTTAAATTGTGTACATCATATTTGCAGGATCGATGGTAGACTGTCGTGGACAATTGTGTTCAGTCAGAGCAAGTTTTACAAAACTTTGGACTGTCACAAGGCTCTGTTCTAAGCCCTGTCCTTTTCACTGTATACATGCAGCTCCTTTCTAATGAGATATCCAAATTCAATCTGAAGTATCATTTTTATGCAAATTGTTATGGTATCCTTCAGGTTAGAAGGGAGGTGTCATGGTGTATTATTATTATTATTGAGTTATTGCCCTTTGCAATTGTATTACCAATTTGATATTTCCATTAATAATACACTTAATTACATTTAATTACTTCTCAATAATGTCACAATTGAATATATTTTAAGAATACATTATATTCGTATCATTAGTTAATACACTTGTGCATTGACGTTTTATTACATAACGTATATTCCTGTTTATGTATATTTCTATACTGCCATGTTTAATATTACTAAGTCTGTGATATATGATTTAAAGAGTTGGAAATAAAATAACTTGATTGGCCACCAATGACCCTGTCAGTCATTTTGCGCACTGCTTTTGGTGCATAACACAGATTATACGCAAATGTATAATTCAGTACCCCTTATTAATTCACAATTCTTAATACAACGACTTTCGAGCTGTTCTAACGAGATTAAATCTTGGGTATACCCAAGACAATTTAATACTAAGCGATAGGATAAAACTGAAATCTTGATGTGCGGAAGGCAAATAAATCAGCAATTACTCTCGGAAACATTGCAATAGAATTTTCCAATCAAGCAAAAATGGCTGACAATCCATGTGATTAACACCATACAATCTATGTACATAGAAATGGAAAAAAATAAATTAAGATTCATCACTTAATACCAAAGCGTGTAGCAGAACTTTTGATTAATTCCCTTGTTTTATCCAAATTGGACTATTGTAATTAATCCCCTCTGGGCGACTTTAGTTAAAGACAAAATGTGTAAACGTCAGGTTGCTCAGAATAACACAGCCAGACTCATTGTACGAAATAAACACAAATATCCATCGGCAACTCTCCTTCTCCGTGAGTTACATTGGCTTCATGTAGAGAAAAGAGTTGCCTATAAGATTTGTATTGTTGTCTACAAATCCCTGAGCACTAACAATCCCTCCTATATTAAAGACCTTCTGAACATCCATGCCCCCAAGAGAATTTTGAGGTCAAACAATGACCAATCAATCCTAGTCAAACATAAGGCCTTGCGTAAAAATTGGTGAGCAATTCTTTCAATTTTCGGCGCCCCATTTTTGGAACTCTCTCCCATCACACGTGAGATACTCGGATTCGTTGAAAACTTTCAAATCTCGCTTTAAGTTTTATCTTTTTACATCATGAGTTGCTATACTATTTTATCATGTTTTATTATCGTTAAATTAAATTCGTATCACTTTTCCATATATACACTTTTCTTACTGTAATATATTGTTTTATATCACTGTATATAAAGAGCTTAGAGCCTGTGACAACGGGATGAAGCGCTATATAATGCCATTTCTTCTTCTTCTTCTTCTTCTTCTTCTTCTTCTTCTTCTTCTTCTTCTTCTTCTTCTTCTTCTTCTTCTTCTTCTTCTTCTTCTTCTTCTTCTTCTTCTTCTTCTTCTCTCTTTCTTCTTCTTCTTCTCTCTTCTTCTTCTTCTTCTTCTTCTTCTTTTCTTCTTCTTCTTCTTCTTCTTCTTCTTCTTCTTCTTCTTCTTCTTCTTCTTCTTTCTTCTTCTTCTTCTTCTTTCTTCTTCTTCTTCTTCTTCTTCTTCTTCTTCTTCTTCTTTTCTCTCTTCTTCTTCTTCTTCTTCTTCTTCTTCTTCTTCTTCTTCTTCTTCTTCTTTCTTCTTCTTCTTCTTCTTCTTCTTTCTTCTTCTTCTTCTTTTCTTCTTTCTTTCTTCTTCTTCTTCTTCTTCTTCTTCTTTCTTCTTCTTCTTCTTCTTCTTCTTCTTCTTCTTCTTCTTCTTCTTCTTCTTCTTCTTCTTCTTCTTCTTCTTCTTCTTCTTTCTTCTTCTTCTTCTTCTTCTTCTTCTTCTTCTTCTTCTTCTTCTTCTTCTTCTTCTTCTTCTTCTTCTTCTTCTTCTTCTTCTTCTTCTTCTTCTTCTTCTTTTCTTCTTCTTCTTTTCTTCTTCTTCTTCTTCTTCTTCTTCTTCTTCTTCTTCTTCTTCTTCTTCTTTCTTCTCTTTCTTCTTCTTCTTCTTCTTTTCTTCTTCTTCTTCTTCTTCTTCTTCTTCTTCTTCTTCTTCTTCTTCTTCTTCTTCTTCTTCTTCTTTCTTCTTCTTCTTCTTCTTCTTCTTCTTCTTCTTCTTCTTCTTTCCTTCTTTTCTTTCTTTCTTCTTTTTCTTCTTCTTCTTCTTCTTCTTCTTCTTCTTCTTCTTTTCTTCTTCTTCTCTCTTCTTCTTCTTCTTCTTTCTTCTTCATTCTTCTTCTTCTTCTTTTCTTCTTCTTCTTCTTCTTCTTCTTCTTCTTCCTTCTTCTTCTTCTTCTTCTTCTTCTTCTTCTTCTTCTTTTCTTCTTCTTCTTCTTCTTCTTCTTTTCTCTTCTTCTTCTTCTTCTTCTTTCTTCTTCATTCTTCTTCCTTCGCTCTTCTTTTCTTCTTCTTCTTCTTTTATTATTTCTATTTGTTCACTGATGGGAGTTAAGTAAGTCATTGATAAAATTAGATAATCATAGTTGTACACGATATGACAATGGCTCTAAACCAGAAATAGCCTATTGCACAAGTTTTGAGACACAAAATCCTGAATTACTAATTACTTTTTATGAACCAAACGAACCGATAAGAATCTATAATTTTCCATTTCAGCGGGTTTGCTGGGTAGTTTGTATTTTGGATGCATACCAATACCCAGGGCTCTTCTGTCACAACTGACTCCTCCTACGGAACAAGGTAGAATTTTATGTTTTTTTTTTTAATGTTAGTATGTAGCAATGAATATTTGTTTTCTATTTTTGTAGGAAATACACTCTTAAATCAAAGCCCTGAGTAAAAATCTTTTTGAATTTTGAAAATCCATTAATATATAACAAAGTTATGCAGTTTCAAATGTGTCATTTATTTAGATGACTCACAAAGCGAAAAAAAAAAAAAATACGGAAAATATGGGACGCTTTTTCTGCGTTTTATTCTGGTTTGTGGCTGTATCTCGCTTAAAACGTGGAATTAGATATCGAAACTTGGCAATTTTATGGCAAAATTATCAGAAAATATGATGAAGACATCAGAAGAGTTCTAACTTGTATAGTTTTAGAGCTGTATGGCTAGGGTCAACTATAATTTTGTTTTAAAATATACATAATATTGATCATTTGGAACTTTTCCGAAGTGTAATTTTGTGTCTACAACCCATACAAATGACACGAAAAATGCCTGCTAAATTATTATCAATCAGTCCCGTGAGTCCATGGCTTATGTTATTTCTAGTATTTATTTGAGAGAGAGAGAGAGAGAGAGAGAGAGAGAGAGAGAGAGAGAGAGAGAGAGAGAGAGAGAGAGAGAGAGAGAGAGAGAGAGAGAGAGAGAGAGTTAATCTACTATCCCTATGACATAACAATGAAACAATACCTTAATTTAAAAAAAACGCGCGAGGATTTGTGTCATCATTCATCGCGAACAAGGTTGCCAGATGGCCACGTGTGTGGCCAAATATATAATTTTGTTTCTTTTATTAAATTTTATTCATCTATTTTTGTCTCAGTGACATTTATCCTAGTCTATTCAATTTTCTGTTTCTTAAAATTTAGTTTATTTTAAATGGACCAGTCTTAATAGTGAAAGCCATATGATTTTCTATTTAGCCACTTTTGAAGTCGAATTTGGTCAGATTAAAGTCTAGCCATCTGGCAGCCTTGCCTGGCTCACGTCATTTTCGTGTCGCGTGATGGGGGAGCAAAATGGCCGTCTCCATATTTTCACTCATGGAAATGCAAATTGAGTTGATGTTTTGTGAGAATACGGGAAAAGTACTTATCATAATCCAATGAAATTTGAAATATAAATAGAAGAAATGTGCATATATAACCTTATTAGCGACAAACATTCTCCTCTTTGTGGTTTTAGAAATATTGTACTCCAAAAAGTAAAAATCTATTTTTAACGGTCTTCTGGTAATTGTACGAGTTTTGTCGCTTGACATAATCTAAAATGACCTATTTTCTAACTGTGTGCCAACTTTCAGTCATATTCATCGACAAACAGCGTCGTAATTAATTTTTTAAAATTGCATGTACGGAACGGCTTCGTCCCATATTTTGTCGCGAATTTGGGCACTTTGTGAGCGAAAAAGAGGCCCAAAGATTTGTGCGGGATAGTCATTGCTACAGTATGAGCATTTCCAAAGAGCAGCCTTTTGTCGCTAAATATTTACATTTTTGTCTTTATGCTGCTTCATTATATTCCTTAATTCGGTATCTTTAAACTTTAACTCGTATATCAATTTATTTGTTCACCATCACCACCGTTATCCTCATTATAATCAACATCAAAATCATCATCATCATCATCTTCATCATCATCGTCATCTTCATCATCATCATCATCATCATCATCATCATCATCATCGTCATCATCATCGTCATCATCGTCGTCGTTGTCATTGTCATGTTGTCGCCCTCATCATCATTATTTCTTTCTTCGACAAAATCTTGTTTTCACCATAATGATTTCAATCTGTCAAATTTCACGCTTAGCCTAACACTCCCCTCTCTCGCTCCCCCCCCCCCCACCCAACAGGTGCTTTATTTTCAGGTTTATCGGTTGTGGAGACCATGTCTAGTCTGATCTCTTCCACTTTGTTTACCCTTATCTATTACACCACCATCAACTCCTTCAAGGGTGCTGTCTTCTTTGTCATTGCCAGCTTCACTTTCGTCAATGTTTTTTTTCTCGTGTAAGTTGGGTTTTGACCTACTAAATATTGGTGTCAACACAATGTATATGTATGTATGTATGTATATATATATATATATATATATGTGTGTGTGTGTGTGTGTGTGTGTGTGTGAGGCATTTCCACGAGCTTACCATGCTCAATGCGCTTCATAATACCACAGTTGTTACACCAGCAGGCCACATGGAGCCAAGTTTCCTTTTCATACATTTAGTCACATTTAGGCGTCTTTTTATACTTAAAATCTCGTGGCCTTTATCGAAGTGTTCATTCACACCTGAGTCCAGTGGGCTAATGAGCGTTTAGTACCTTGCCCATGGACGCAATGCCAGGAACACATTTTTGGTGATCACTGTAGCCCACTGTCCATTAGGGTTCAAAAAATACAAAGAGATTTCCCCACCAGGAATCATTACCACATTTTCGTCAGACCTTGTCAGGTCATCCCATTAAAGACAAATGAACAATTTCTATGAGCGATTTGAACCATAGATGACTTTTCCACAATAAAACCATTTAGAATTTAAAAAGAGCCTTCTACTTGTCATAGATTGGCTGACCTGAGGCCGACTTTCAATATGCTTCTCTACTGACTAGTTGAAAAGCTCTTCTTTTTAGCCACGAAGCCAATATCTCTAGATTTTTTTCCCTCTATTGTATTTGTGCAGTGTTAAGAATCGTCGTGCTTATGCTCAGTTCACTTTTGTTATCAATCTCACAATAAGTTTTATTTTCGAAGTTAAATAGTGATCTGAATATGCCTTTGACATATCACTGATCACATATGATTCATCCAACCTTTGCGACACGAAAGAATTGAAATTAGACTTTTCCTCACAGGTGAGTAGTCTTTAAGAGCCTAAGGTTAATGTAACCAGAGTTTACACAGGCTTCTATGGTATTAAAGAAACTGCAGCAAATGCTTTCTAGCCGTTGAATAGGACACTAGTCTATTGCAAAGTAATTTACGACCTCTCTAATTGTCTTAGGACATGCAAGAAAAAGTGGAGGCCCAATCTGAAGCAGCAGTAGAAATCGTCTCCATTATGAATTAGTTTTATGTATATAACGAATTCATACTATTTCCAAATGTATTCTGGAGCCGATTTATACTGTTGTTTCCTTCTTTATATCTTTAACACATCCAACTTTTACGTCATGGCACAAGACCGAAGGTGTAGAGTTCAGCCGGTCGCTGTTTTTATAAAGCAAAACTTATATAGACTTTTTAGCCTTGCATTCAACGAATTATAGGCCTTTTGCACACAACATAACACTAATACGTTATGTTGTTATAGTAACCAAACTTTAAGTCTGCCAATTCAGAAACACTCGACCGTGTCTGGTTTTCTTCTTCGTGGTCGTTGTAGTAGCCCCTTGAAATAGAGGATGCAGACAACAGTTCACATTTATGAATTTCACAACCCACACACACACACAAACACACTCCCAGATTCAGAATACAGGCTGTGATCATTTTATTATTTGATATTTTTTCCACGCTTCCAAGACACTTTCAAATTCTGTCTTGTTTTTAGTTTCTATCAACTCCTGAGGGAGTTCATTCCGTAAACGGACGACCGAGGGAAAGAAAGAGTGTGGGCGCTTGTCTGTTCTTGATGTTTGAATTGATTGTATGTTTCGTGCCCTCTTGTTAAGAGGTGACGCTGTTTGGTCTAATGGAGTTGGGGACTTTAATGCTGGTGTTGCCGGTATTATATCTTGTTTCTTTCACGAAGATGTTGCATTTTTCCAGACCTAAGCTTTCTGTGAGTTTTGTCACGCTGTTGTTATGTGAGTATTTATTAGTTATTATCCCTGCAGATATTGTTTTTATCAGTTTTGGTGTAGGGACCCATACTATGCTTGCATATTCGAAGAAGGGTCTTACTATAGTTTTGTAGGTGAATAGACATTTGACGGGACAGCCACTGAGTTTCGTGTTTAAAAAGCGCTTGTTTTGATTGCCTTTGATGTTACATTTGCGACATGTGATTCCAATTGAGGTTATGGATAATATTTAGTCCAAGATATCTTGAAGATTTGACTGTATCTAATTTTTGGCCATGAAGGTGGTAGTCGTCGGTTACAGGTTTTTTTTTTTGGTTTGTTATCGTCAGCACGTTGCATTTGCTTACATTGAAGCTCATAAGCCCTGACTTCTCCCAAGCTTCCAGTTTTGCCAAGTCCTTGTTGAATCGACGCTATCTTCAATTGAGTGGATGTACGAACTTCAGATGTTAAGCTGTCAAGGCTGTTAATGCTGTTAATGAAAACAGGTAAAAGCAAAGGACGTAGATCCGATCCTTGGGGGGCTCATGGGTTACCTGGCCTATAGGCGAAGTTTGACCTCCAACAACTACTTCTTGGGTTTTGTCGCTCAGAAATGATTCAATACATTTCAGTGTTTGACCAATTATTCCAACTTTCTGGATCTTGCAGAGAAAGTGCGTATGTGGTACTTTATTAAAAGTTGTCTCGGAATCAAGGCATATCAGGTCGGGTTGTGTCAAGTTCCAGTGAGAAGGAATCGACTGTAGAGTCTAGTTATGTTTCACATAATCTGCCTTTTCTGAGCATCATTCAGTAATTTATGTGACTCATGAGGATCTGTCATAGAGGAACTTACGATGTGCTCCAGTAGTTTATAGCATATGCAGGTCAAGGAAATTGGGCGATAATTTACAGCAATTTCCTATCATATTTTCTATGGATTGGCTGTACATAAGCATGTTTCCACATTTGGGGCATGACGCCTGATTTAAGAGACATTTCAAATAGTTTTTTCAGTGCAGGGACCAACTCCTTGCTACCATTTTTAGAGGCCGTGGTGAAATATTGTCGGGTTCCGCTGCCTTACTTGTTTTTAGATTATTTAGCAGATTTTCAACGCCCTTAACTGACACATCAATCTCTGGCATAATTGGGTAATAAACAAAATGAATATAACAGCTAAAAAAAAGAACAAAATACCAAACACTGAAAGTTTCGGGTTCAAAGAAAGTTTCGGGTTCAAAACTCTTCCAAAAACAATAGGAGCATAAATACATAACTAAAACAACAGGTCGACGATTAAATTAGTAATGTATTTATGTTTTTATTATTTTGTTGTTGTTGTTGTTGACCAAAGAAGGGTTTTGAGCCCGAAACGTTCCGTGTTTGGTAATTTGTTCTTTTTGGAAGCTGTTATATTCATTTTTGTTTATTACTTTTTGAATTTTTTTGTATCAGGTTATGTTTAACATACACTTACTGGATTTTAAAATCTTATTTTCTTATATTATATCAGGGCATTTAGGTTAACAAGAGCAGATGCCTCTCTGACGGACTTCACCCAATTAATAGAACCTGGGTCAGATGACAACACATCTCCCAGCACCGATTACGGGCTTCCACCATCACAAGATTGAACTGTGGAAAGAACATCTAGTCATTAGTAACATATTACTGCCAACGAAATATTTGGACGCAGATAAGATAAAAATTAAACAAGGCGTTGTATAACTTCTGACAGTTCTTATCTTCTATGGAAGTTTTGTGGGTACAGCTGACAGAAAAAATATAATAATAATAGTATAAAATAATGTAATATTTTGTTAACATTATAAATCTTGAATTTTTATTGAAAATCACTTTTTAAAATCTCTAAACTACATCTGTTTGTTTTGAATGTGTTCATTTTCTATCTTTTCAGCAAATGTGCCTTGAAACAGTTGATTTTACCAATATATTTTCTTATATATCTACAGATGTTTAGAAGAGTAAATACATCCATTCTTTGTTGCGTTCTAACGCGGTGACTACACACTACAAAATCATAATCATTAAGTGATAAGTTAGAATGATTATTGTGTTAACATAGATAGCAATCTATTAAATTCATAGAGCGTTCCTTACTGCTGATTATTTGTCCGCATTAAACCATAGCATACGAACCAAGTTGTTATAAGAGTGAGAAATTAGAAAGTAAAGGTTGAATTGCCATTCTATTACAGTAGAAATGCGTAATTTATTACTCATTATGGGTAACACTTATGATTCTTAGGTTGAAAACTTTGTATTTCAAAGACAGTACCTTTATCATTTAAAACCGTTTTGGTAGGGTTACATTATTACCCCACACTGACAAAACGCCCTTCTCAATTAGCTAGCCTCGAAATTATGACCTTCACTGAGATTTGATCTCTCACCATCCGCCTTACCCTTTTGATTGATGTGTTCATCCATTGGTTTGATGGTCTTAAATGTCTTGATTCCAAGGTAGACGAATCTAGTCAAAAATGACAAAAAACTTATAATGAATAAAGTGTAGGTATTCAATGAATCTAAAATACAGAAATAAAGTGTAGGTATTCAATGCATCTAAATTATAGAAATTAAGTGTAGATATTCAATTAATCTAAAATACAGAAATAAAGTGTAAGTATTCAATGAATCTAAATTATAGAAATAAAGTATAGGTATTCAATGAATCTAGAATACAGAAATATAGTGTAAGTATTCAATGAATCTAAATTATAGAAATAAAGTGTAGGTATTCAATGAATCTAAAATACAGAAATAAAGTGTAGGTATTCAATGATACTTTAATCGTTGATTTGGCATTGTAATTTTACAGTGAGCGGAAGTTGAGAATCTGTCATATTGTTGATTTTTTAAAACGTTTATCCAAATGCCATTTGTGACTGGTTAGAATAATTGAATAAAAAGGAGAACCAGCATTTGAACATTGAAACATTAAATTCCATGCTATGTTAGATTTCAATCGGACATGAGTTCAATCAAATCCTAATAAAACCATGTGCAATATTATGATATTGTGATATTATGGTGTTCCAGCTAAGACGCGTTTACTTGAAATACAAGTTGATTCATGATGATATGTTAGAGCTGTTCTGAATATTTTTTTTTGGTAGTTTGTGGCCGGTACTATGAGGGGTTTTACCCCTTTGTCTATCTCTATCATCTCCATCTTTAAATTTTGTCATGGTCCTGGTAAGAATCCTTCAAGAGAGAGAGAGAGAGAGAGAGAGAGAGAGAGAGAGAGAGAGAGAGAGAGAGAGAGAGAGAGAGAGAGAGAGAGAGAGAGAGAGAGAAAAAATTATAGATATTAATACAAGATCCCTTAAGGGGCGGTTTGGGTCTTTTCAAAAAAAAATTTAATTACCAATATTGGGCGGTTTTAATCATTCTTTATCGTCATTATAGGTTAAAAAACAACATTTATGGTGAAAAATTTTAATTATCTGTGTCGATACCCATTTTGCGACCTAATTTGGGGGTCTGACATCAAAAAATGTAACAATCTTGTGGCAAACGTTCCACAAAAACTAATGAAGGAATGACCTCCATATTCTTCCATCTTGTGAACATTGTACTATAGTGTGTCACCATAGAGCGCTTTTACGGCTTTAGCTTATGGAATTTTTATTAAAACATTACAAAGTTGAGAATCAAAATGTTATGACAAAATTTATGTTAAAAATTCAGAATCAGGATTATAATTCAAAATTCACATATCTTATCAAAAAAAAATCTCTCTATGGTGACACAATACATTATCTCTGTGATAACTGTGGAAATTTTCAGACAATTTCATTGAATAGATTCAGAGAAACGTTTGACACAGTATCCCATACCCTTAAAAATATGACATTTTGAAAAAATAGCAAAATAGCTTCCTGTTTTTCACACTTTTCTTACTATCTGTACCATTTTCGACTGTGTGTTTCATGCCTTTATAGTCAACTTTGAGAATTTGGACTTCAATTATATTATTTCTAGGGTAATAAAATATCAATTTCCACCAAAATCTCAAAATCAATTTTTCGAAGGATTTTCCTAATAATAAGACCCAAAACCGCCCCTTAATTATTGTTTCGTTGCTTATGCTACAGTGGCCTGATGCATACTAAGGGCTAACCCACACCGGAGACTGACCCCGACGACCCGGCACTGCCGTCCACTGCCGTCTTCCGGATAAAGACGTTGGGCACGGACAAAATACTAAGAATAAATAGAAGAGCCGCTAGACCTACCCATACCAAGCACCCGACGTCCTCTGCGGATTTTCTTTTTCGAGCTTGGTATGGGTAGGTCTAGCGGCTCTTATCTTTATTCTTAGTATTTTGTCCGTGCCCGATGTCTTTCTCCGGAATATAGCAGAGGACGGCAGTGCTGGGTCGTCGGAGTCAATCTCCGGTGTGGGTTAGCCCGAACTCTATTATAATCTCTCCCTACATAGTGCGTCTTTCTTTTTCCACATGTTACTTGGCCTGCGCATCAATACTTGTAAAATGATTATAATACGATTTAAATTTTCATGTGGAATACTTTCCTTTTTGGAGGAAAAAAAGCAGAACTTTAGCGTGTTCTTTTCGTTGATGATTGATGTAGATGAGTTTTGATGCCAGATTGTGTGCTCATCTGGTGTTATGTTTGGATGAATCGGATGAAGTGAACTGAGTTGTGAAATCATTAGAACTACTAGAATATTAATAGAAGTATTAGAATATGGAATTTAGGAGATTATTAACACATTTGATTTAAACAAAATGTTATATTATTGGTCTTTAGATTTGATGCTCACCATCCGGCTCATCCAAACTTTATTCCAGATTAAGACGCCCGGTCACATTTCTGTCGTTCCTTGAAAAACAAAACAAAAAACAACAAAATATTTTCAAAGTTTTGTCCAGAATACTCATCCTTCAAATATCAACCTATGAATATAACCCTCATCATGTCGAAAACTCTTAAGCCTGTGATTTTATTGAAGTCCTAGATTGGAGAGTATTTGACAATATGAGGGTTATTTTTATCGATCCATATTTGAAGGACATATTTTTTGGCCAAAATTTCTTAAATGTGTTTTTTTCTAGAGTACGTCAGATTTGTTGATTGTATTCAACATCTTTTGTTGATTTGAAGACAGCTGTGATTTGATAAAAGTCTTTCCTGTATATTTTATTATTCCCCTTTTTTATATTAATAAAATAAACTCAATATTACATAACGTCTGTCTCTCGTTGTCTGTTGTTTTTTTGTCACTTTGTAGTCGTTAACATTTTGATGCCCTCTCCTCCTTCTCTATCATATCCCAAAACCAAATGGTTTTGTCAGTTAAAAACATTGATTTCATGGTTGGGGAGCTACAGCTATTGTCTAATTTGCACATTTTGAGTCAGTCAATTAGGGAAGAAAAGACGTGACGTCACTCCTACTTCTCCGGTTCCAAAATCCTTGGACGTATGTATGTAACTAGTCCTTCGAAGGACTAGTAATAATTAGGTTACATATTGAATCATAAGGTGCCATAACTATTTTGGTAACAGGATGTATAGGCAGATTTTAAGGATTACGAGACGTAAAAGAGATAGGATGGATGATCTTTCTTGACGAACAGCATATATTTAGACTAGAAAATAAGATGCCATCACTCTGAAGCCAGAAAATCATTTAAACAAGGTATGTATTTATTTCTCATGAAGAGTGATTTTACACTTCCAATGAGATCGGAACCAGTTTTTTTGACATCACACTTTTGTTCTCTATTGTAGATGGTAATTGAGTAATGATTCTGGAGTTCAAAGCTGCCATGAGATTCTTTTTCGCAGACAGGCTTTACTTTTTTAACATGGCTTTTAGCTATTGATATGGGGTTTAGGCATTACTTACAGAGGTCATCGGCGATTTGATTAAACTTGCACAAAAAGAACTCTGGCTGGAGTCATCTTACAACACAAGACGGCAAAGAGATCACTTGCTTTGCCAACTATCCCCCAAGTCTATTTTCCTTCTAAGATTTACTCTATGTCCTTGTTTTAGATTGAAATTGCTCAATTTTTTCCCTGGTTCTGGTGGGGATTCTTAACTGTGATGGATACATTTTTCTTTAAAAACCGACGACTTGGGAGATTGCCGTAGAATAACAAAAAGAAACTTAATTTCATGTCAGCCATTTGCGTCTTTAGTTCTAAAATGTTTATAGTTTATTGTCTTCTGGTACTTCTCTAATTTTTCATTCCATGTTACTTTTAATATTTATTTCTATTTCATATGATATTATCTCCTTTTTCCGCGTCGTCGACATCAAACGATAGAGAAGATTGGATTATCGCTCAATGGGAGAAAGAGGAAGAAATTCACATTTAACTCGGTTGTTTCTCTTGCAATAATACGAGGGTGAGTCAAAAAAAGTAATGGGACAAATGTCCTACTGATTCATTTCATTTTCATGTGACGTCATATTTGACTCAACTGAACTTACACGTGTGCCCTTTAAACCAAAAGTTGAAAATTTTAATTCTGTCAAATTTTGACAAAGTTATGGCAGTTCAAAATGGCTCCCCCCACGAATGTCTGTCAGCAACAGGAAAATGTCATTGGATTTCTTGTTTTCGAAGAAGAACCCTCGAGTAACATTTTTAAACGCCTTGCGACAGTTTATAAAACTCCGGCATTTTGTAGAGGCAGTGTTTTATGTGGATTGAACGTGTATCTCGTCATTTAGAAATCAAATGAGATGCAAACCCAACAACTAACCTGAATCCCTCTCAACTATGTCTTTATCTGACAAATGTTGTGATGGTCGCCGTCCAAGCAGTGTCAACTCAGTGGATCAAATAAAGACAGAAGCATTGATCAGATCTGATAGAACTTCTCTTGATGAGATAGCAGGTACAATAGACACTGAAGCGACTGAAAGCAAGAATTCGTCGAGTTAGACCTGATTTGGAGATGGAACGAGTACTGTTTCTTCATGAAAATGTCCTTCCACACACGTATTAGGAATAGGGAGGTAATCGGTGAACAACCTGTCTCACCCTCCGTATTCACCAGACTTGACACTTTCAGGCTTCCATCATTTTTGGTCCACTGAAGGAGGCAATGAGGGGACATCGCTTTGAAGATGATGAAGAAGCCAAGACAGTAGTAAAAAATTGACTGAAAGTTCAGTCAACTCAGTTTTACGAAGACGGAATACATGACCTTACAAAAAAAGTGGACTGTGGCTTCCGAGAGACGCGGAGACTATGTTGAGAAGTAGCATTCTACCTGGCTATTGCCAAGCTTTAATTTGAGGTATAATGCATGGTATTGATTCAATTTGTTATAAAGTAATAAGCAGCGGACCATTACTTGTTGACTCACCCTCGTATGACACCAACCCCCCCCCCCCCCCAAAAAAAAAAAAAAAAAAACAAAACAAAAGATATAGAAATAGAATCGTACTCATCCGCGACAGAGATAATAATAGGGGAAAATACGAGGCAGTAATTATTGCATCAACAGTTTGAATGGAATTCTCTGTCAAGGCTAATACTATATAAACAAATTCTACCCTTCATCTCTCGGACTAAGCTGTGGCCGTGTGGTTTCTTAATCGCTAGTTGGTCCTAACCTATCAGTTTGGGTCTGTGTTCAATAGAGCCTGAAGCTGATGATAATGTGGTCTTGGATCCTTCTGGGGTGAAGAGGCCACACCACACAGTCGATTCAATAATTAGTCTTTTTGGTCAGTTTTTCAAGACTTGTTTTTTATCCATGTTTTTACGATCGTTTCTGTTAATCGATTCGATAATTAGTCTTTTTGGTCAGTTTTTCAAGACTTGTTTTTTATCCATGATTATACGATCGTTTCTGTTTTTGCTCTTTGACTGTTAGTTTTTCTAGGGGTTTTACTTGTTTTGTTTTATATATATATGATGCCGTGTCGAAAACGGTCGATTTAATAACATTTGCCACAAAAATACTCCTAAATGATTTGAGTGGTAACTTACTTTACTTAATCCTCTTCGGGCCTTGAGGCACATAGGGCATCCACCAGACATCTCCATTTTTTGCGATCGGCTGCTTTTGCGGTGGCTGTATTCCAGGACAGGCCTGCTTCCTTTAATTCTTTCTCCATGGTCCTTCGTCAAGTTTCTTTGGGTCTTCCCCGCTTTCTCTTCCCATCTGCTGTCCAGTACAAGGCTGTCTTGGGAAGTGACCCTTTTTCCATTCTGGCCACATGACCCAGCCAACGCCATCTTCTTCTTTTTATTTGGCTTTCAATGCTAGTGCAGTCAGCTTTCTTTAATAGATCCACTGTTCTTATTTTTGTAGGCCAAAATAAATTAAAAATTCTTTTTAAACACTTGTTCTGAAAGGCTTCTAGTTTCTGTATTAAGGAGGATGTCATTTTCCAGCTTTCACTTCCATAAAGCAGTTCATTTAAAACATTGCTCTTGTATACTTTCAGCTTTGTCTTTCTCATTATTTGCTTTGATTTCCAAAAGTTTTTCAGCATGCCGAAAGCCTGATTTGCCTTTTGAATTCTGTGCTTGATATCGTGTTCTGCATTTCCGTCGTCTGTTATTTTGGATCCGAGGTAGGAGAACTCTGTTACCTCTTCAATTATATGTTCATCTATCCTTATTTCACTGTCATGTTTTGGATTCACCCTAATGTACACAGTCTTATCGAAATTTATTTTCAGTCCAATTTTCGAGGCGTTCTTGTGTAGTACTACGTTTAGTTTCTCTGAGGCGTCTCTGTGTGTACTGGAAACTAACGCGATATCATCAGTGTCCAGCGAATGCCCTCTACTTACCATCAATTGTATTTTTCATGAGCCAGTCTAGAGCCAGGATAAACAGAAGCGGGGAGAGTATGCAGCCTTGTTTTACACCAGTTGTTACATTAAAGCTGTCTGTTAAATTGTTACCACAGATCACTTGGCATTGGTAGTTGCTGTACATTGCTTTTATTAAGTTAACTATCTTCATTGGTATACCATAATGGCGGAGTATTTTCCACAGGGACTCTCTGTGTAAGCTGTCAAAGGCTTTTTCAAAATCGACAAAAATGGTGTAGAGGGGGCTGTTCCATTCAATGCTTTGCTCCAGGATTTGTCTCAGGGTAAATATGTGGTCACTACATGACTTCCCTTTTCTGAACCCTGCCTGCTCTTTTCTAAGAATGTTTTCAATGTGAGGTGAGATTCTTTTCAGAAGGATTCTATTAAAAATTTTGCTCGTTACAGACAGGAGTGTGATTCCACGCCAGTTAGCACAATTTCCCAGGTCTTCTTTCTTGGCTATTTTATGGATGATGCCTTTCTGCCAATCCTCTGGTATTTCTTCCTTTTCCCAAATGTTGGTGAACAATTTACTGAGAATTTTGGACATTTCTTGCGAGTTCGCTTTAAGCATTTCCGCACTGATTTTGTCAATACCTGGGGCCTTGCCATTTTTGTTGTTGTTGTATTGCCTCGTGCACCTCATGCTCAGTGATTGGACCAAGATTAACCTCTACGTCCATTTCTGCTTCTGGGGTATCTGTGTAAGAAGATGGGTTTGGTCTGTTCAGAAGGTTTGCGAAATATTCTCTCCATCTTTCAATTTTCTCCTTTTCGTCTGTGATGACACTACCATCTTGGGATTTTAATGGTTTCTCTTGGCCATAACTTCTGTTTCCTGAGAGCTTTTTTGTGATTTTGTATAGCGTTTGTGTGTCTTGTCTTACAGCTGCATTTTCTGCTTCAGTTGCTAAATTTTCTGCAAAATCTCTTTTGTCTTTCCTTGTGGATTTTTTCACTTCTTTATCCTTCAATGAGTATTCACTGGATAGCATTTCTTTCAGTCGGGGGGATTTAGCGTTCACGAGATTGATTGATTTTCTTTGGTTAATGAGCTCCCATGACCTTGCTGATATCCAATTCTCTGTATTGGATTTATGGTGTCCTAAGTGTTCAGTGGCACTTTCCTGCATGACGTGGTTGAAATCTTGGATTGTCATGTTTGTAATATCTTGTATTGCACTTAATTTGTTTCTTACTCATATATTGAAATTGTTTTGGATATCTGGGATTTTCATTTTATCTGTGTTGAAACGTTTCTCCTTCTGTTTTGCTATTTTTGTTTTCATCAATTTAGTAGAGATTTTGGCTGTGACAAGATGGTGGTCACTTCCAATGTCTGCCAATCGTCTGACTCTGACATCATTTAAGCTGCTCTTCCATTTTCTGTTGATAATTATATGGTCTATCTGACTTTCTGTTTTCCCATCTGGTGATTTCCAGGTCAATTTGTGTATGTTTTTGTGTGGGAAGAAAGTTCCACCAATAATGAGGTTGTGTTCTTCGCAAAATTCTGCCAGTCTGCTTCCATTGTTGTTCATTACCCCTATGCCTTCCTTTCCAACGGACTGATTTGTTTGTTCTTCAGCTGTATTGCCAACTATAGCATTAAGGTCTCCGATGATCATGAGCATATCATGTCTTGGAATGTTTTCAACGGCCATTCTTAGTATATCGTAAAATTCTTCTTTGTTTTCTTCATCTGAATCCTCTGTAGGTGCGTAACATGTGAGGATTGATAGTTTGGTGTATTTTGAGTTGTGTCTTGTGTATAACATTCTTTCACTTATCGGTTTCCATTCCAATAGTGACTTGTTGTTTTGCCTGGCTATCAAGAGGGCAACACCTTCTCTCTGTTGGTCATCCTTTCGTCCTAACCAAATGATCAGGTCGCCATTAGAGAGTTGGCGCTTCCCAGCTCCTGTCCATCTTGCCTCTGATATGCCTAGCAAATCGATCTTGTAGTTCAACATCTCGCGCTGGGCTTGTGCCAGTTTTCCTGTTTGATACAGGGTCCTAACATTCCAGCAGGAGACATTGAGCTTGCGTTTTGGTGACAACAGATCTGCAATCTGGTCGGGGGCGTCCTTTCGGCTTTGACCTCCTACCGTCATGAAGCCAGTATTCTGGTCCGCTTCTCTGTTGCCGCCGGTTGTGGATTTACGTCTGGTTTCTGCTTCTGTAACAGTTTGCTTTTTATGAGGTGGGTTGTTAACCCTACGCTCAACCCCCATTCCTGGAGGACTGGTGGATTACTCTTCGTCTGATCTCTCTCCTTTTTTCTCTTATTAGAGGTCCGAGGTTCGAGATACGCAAGCCCTCCCACCACGTCAAGGTGATAATCCGTCGGGAGAGAGTGAGTGGTAAACCAAAAACTAATGTCATGCCCGGCTATATAGATCTGTGCGGTTGGCCAAGATACTCACAACATTGCCATCCGGAAGTATACGGACCAACACACAAAACTATGTAAAACCTTAAATGTTACTAGAGTTAAGTGAGAATTACTCATAAACATGGATAGGAATATATTACCAGACAATGATTAGGTGCAGGCTTGACGCATGCCAAAACAAAATAAAAAAAACAAACACACAAAGAAAAGACAAAAATCAAAACAAACAACAACAAAAACAACACAAAAACAAACAAACAAAAAAGAAAACAGAAAAACAACCAAACCAAAAAGCTTGATTGCCAACATTTTGTTATAAAGGCCCTCTTTTAAAAAAAAGATTTACTTATTTTAAAACAGTTTGCCCATCTGAAGAACGTGTTATCTGCATATCGTCTCCCCCTATTCTATGTCATGTTCATTAGATCCTTTCCTAACAAATCTTCTTTTAGAGTGTCTAGACTCGACTTTGGATAGAATCACCTCTATTAGTAACCAATCCCTAAGATCAGGAATAATACCGATCTGCCTAAAAAACCCGCAGCTGTCACCCCTCTCCTTAAAAAATCAAACATTGACACTGATGATTTAAAAAACTACTACCCCGTATCAAATTTGCCCTTTATTTCCAAAGTTTTCGAAAAGCTTGTTTTATAACAGTTGGAATCACAAATTTTATCAAATAATTTGATTAGAAAATATAAGCCAGCTTATAGAGAGTGTGACATCACTGAAACTGCATAACTGAAAATAATGAATGATTTATTGTCTGTTGTCTTGTGATAAAGAGGACGTCTCCATACTTTACTCAACTTGTCGGAGCGTTTAACACAATAGATTGCACCATTCTATGTAACAGTCTTTTTGGAAACTGGAGAATTTTGGAATCAGGGACACCGTCCTTCAATGGTTAAGTCATATCTAAGAACGAATTGCTTAAGAATGTAAAGTAGAACTAATTTCAACGAAATCTGGAAATCCTTGTAAAGATAAATATTATTCTAGAAAATAAATGACAAGAGAATAAACAAAAGACGATATCATTGGACAAATAAATGGAATAGCTTCAATATTATCAGACAAAACTAACACATACAACTCAATTTTATTCAAAAAATTAGAATTCGAAATGAGTGTTCAGTTGAGTAAAAAGATATGAACGTTGTGAAGTTTAATAGACGTTATTGTGTATTGTAGGTGAGTGAAATAAGTGAAATATCTTGTGTGCATGCGTGTGCAAACACGTGCATTGAGCTTGCTTACTAATTTACATTATACATGTTCGGGTAAAAGCAATTACACAGTCCTCCCTCCCGTTCGTTGAATTCGTGTAATTAGCATATTGCTACAAATTCCAGCTTAAACTCATAGATTTCTCCCTTCTCCTCCTTCTAACTTCACCCCCCCCCCCCATCCCCCTACTTTACTTTTATTCCCTGTCCATCCGGTCTACTAATAATAATGCCACTTTTATCCCCCCCCCCCCCTCTCCCCCCCCCCCCTCTCTCTCTCTCTCTCTCTCTCTCTCTCTCTCTCTCTCTTCCTCTCTTCCCTTAGCTCGTAATCTCTTATAAACCATTCTTGAAACATAATCACACACACTTACACACACACACACACACACACACACACACACACACACACACGCGCGCAAGCGCGCAGGCACACGGACACGCATATGCCTATTTACATTCACATTCATATGGATAGGTTACCATCGGACAAAAATAAGTATACACATAGTTAATAGGGAATTCTTTGTTGTTGGCTGAAGAAGGGTTTTGAGCTCCGTGTTGGGTATTTTGTTCTTTTTTGAAGCTGTTCTATTCATTTTTGTTTATTACTTTTTACAATAAAGATAGGAGAATGCGGTGCTATCATTCCAAAGACGAAAGGTATCATCCAGATACAACGGTAGAACCTCCTATTCGAGTGAATGGTTCAGTTTGTGGTTTTAGGAGGGGTTATCTGAACTTCGGAAACAGATAGAATCCGATTACAAGGAGGACTAAATGCTAAAATAATGAATTGAAACCGTGCTACACCATGCTATTCCTATAACTGAAGCTGGACAAAATATCATTGCCCAGCATTACAACGGACCTGCTCATAATATTTTGAATGAAGTTAGAGAGATTTTAAATGATAATAACATCACACTCAATAATCACATTCATTAATCATTGATCCAGCTGTTTCACCCTATATGAATCCAATCGAACATCTATGGAAAGAGAATTTAAAGCCCACCCACGCGCCAATAGCAATGACGAATTAGTTCAAACATTGGTTGACATTTAGGAGGCCATTTCAAATGAGCGTATTAAAAACGACATATTCCACGAAACTCCGTATTTGCTGTTTAAAAGATTCAGATGGTGGTCAAACACGATTTAAAAACTAAATTTGGTTTTAGATTTCGTTTTGGTTATCTTCTATTTCTAACCTCCAGAGCTAATCTGAACATTAGAATATCTTATTGATCTAGTTATCAAAATCTGCAGGAATGAAAAACCTTTCAAAAGCTATTAACCTGTAATGATCCGTCAAGACAGTGAAACTACACAGCTCCAAGTGAGTGTATACTTATTTTTGTCAGATAGTATATATATATATATATATATATATATATATATATATAATATATATATAATATATATATATATATATATATATATATGCACACAACAAACCACCTTCCACCCATACATTCCTACATTCCGCTTTCTGTTTCTGTTCCTTCTCACTTATTAACCATCTCTCTCTCTCTCTCTCTCTCTCTCTCTCTCTCTCTCTCTCTCTCTCTCATTCTCACCAACAATGATGTTGCCACGGGAATAAAACAAATTTAAAAAATACATAACGAAAAAAAGCATTGGCAGAGAAAAAATCTATCGCGGGCCGAAGGTACCAGAAACGTTCCAGAATTACCCACCTTGATTTGTGTGTGTATGTGAGTACGTCGATCTGTTGTAAGTACACGCTATGAGAAAAGTTTCGCGTTGTTATGCTTATGATTAAAGAAAACATCATTATATGGTAAAGATTAACATTTTCAACAACATTCTCCACACAACAGAGTTGTAGGTATGTAGATATGTAGTCAGAACTTTAGATTTGGGTTTATTGAGTAGACAGGATTATTTCAGCTCATGTGTTGTTTATTTTTGTAAAATGTTTCAAGGAAGTCAATTGTTACCATTTACTGCCAACCTTCGTTATAAAGGTAAAGAGTTATAGAGGGCACACGTTAAATTCATGCATAATAGATTGCATTCTCTTCGGTTGCCATTATTCATTGTGCCATGTGTATCGACGTATAATCATTGTAAGTGTAACTCTTGGCTAAGCAATTAATTCCTGTTTTCAGCCAATATGAAATTATGATTAGTAGATTAAACGATGCTCTAATATTTGTCTGTCTTGAGATTTTAACAGGGAAGCCGA
This sequence comes from Berghia stephanieae, assembly GCF_034508935.2. NCBI lineage: Eukaryota > Metazoa > Mollusca > Gastropoda > Nudibranchia > Aeolidiidae > Berghia > Berghia stephanieae. The sequence continues at coordinate 68,424,099 of NC_088360.1, read as the reverse complement.
AAAATGTTATCAGCTTATTCTGGATACTAAAGTGCTTTTGTGAATGCATATAATAAACATGTACATATAAATATACGTATACATAATATGTGAATGTGTGTGTATGTGTGCGTTTGTGTGTGTGTGTGTGTGTGGGTTTGTGTGTGTGTGTGTGTGTGTGTGAGAGAGAGAGAGAGAGAGAGAGAGAGAGAGAGAGAGAAAGAGTTTGTTGGGCATTAATGTTGGTACCTGATAGAATTTTGATGTTTATATCTAAAATTTGATATATTGTGCTCTAAAAGATATAAGTCTGCACTATACACACGTACACATACACACATACATAAACACACACGCGCGCACACGCAAACGCGCGCGCACAAGTTACACATAAACTCACGCAATAGGGCATATAATTCTGATAAGATCGAGTTAGACTTCCTATTGAATGATGTACGCAGGCCTGATATGTTACTATGGCTTTCCATCTCCAACTCCACAGAGCCAACTAACAACCTGTTATCTCATCACACATGGGCAACAGATTAAGTGTTATTACGACATAATGTAATCAAATTATCAGTAGACTATATACGAATTATAATCAACCAATCACTTATCAGTCCAAAGGTTGACCCCCCCCCCCTCTCCCAAAGCTAAATAGTGCTTTATATTGTTTTATTGATAGTACTTTTCTTTAGTAAGAAAAAGTGTCTCCAACATATACTGAAATGTTAATGTCGAATGACATTGTGCTGTTTCTTTTTAATTGTTTTTGGCCAGGCTATCCGTCTTTAATTCAAAGTAACGCATTACAGAAGTTTCCTTTCAAAACTATAATCACACTTTTAATACGTTACGCCTTTCATCCTCACAAATTTATACAAGTAAAACTAGGAGAGCGCTTCTCAAAATCGACAAAGCGAATTCTTTACACACAAATTTAAATGTTCTGCAAAGGATATTATTTATGTCAAATACTATCAGAAACCAGATCATATCCGAAAAAAGGAGATCTAGTACGTCCAACAAAACAGTATATATAAACTGAGCTATTCAGCACGGGCTAACTTAAAATCATAAATGATACTGATAAAATATTTCTGTTGTTCCTTTATCATCACATGATAAGCGGAGGTTAATTTTTTCTCAAAGATGAGATTATATTTTTCGATGTTTATTTTTAACTGAGAAATCCTGGATCTCATTACTTAAATAATATAAGGAGAAATCAAGATTCGAAAGGAATTCATTTTCATAGGAGGAGGTACAAAGATGAACTTTGCAATGTAAATGGTCGAGTAAACAGGGTTCTAGGTCTTTCAGAATGAAAATATATCCTACAAACTGGTTAATAAATCATGTTCCAGATTATTGACTAAAAGCATTATTTGTTCATAAACTAGAGAATTTATTTGGTGAAA
>NC_088360.1:68407696-68420196 GCF_034508935.2 Berghia stephanieae | reverse complement strand
AAGCCATTATTGATTAAAGATAAAAGGTATTTTTCACTTGGGTAACTTTTTTTTCCGGCGTAATTTCATGTGATCCGTCCTCTCAAAACGGATAGATGCTGGGAAATTGAATTTGCAGCCAATAGGAAATAAAAGTGTGATGTCAAAAGACCCGGTTCCAATCTGATTGGTAGTATAAAACCACTGTTCCGGATGACTAAATTACATACCTTGTAATTAAACATATAACCTATTCATTGTTACCCTTCCGAAGGACTGGTTACATACACCTTTCCAAAGATTTTGAAACCGGAAAGTAGGAGGTGTGACGTCAAGACTTTTCTTCCCTATTGTTCTAAGGTGAAATAGTATTTGTTCTAAAATGGTGAAAAAAAATAAAATATCTATTTTCTGATTATTTTCAATTCTAACTTTCTTTTCGACTTGTGTTTAACCTCGTTATAGTGCCTGGTTAAGGTTGCGGGGCACAAAGAGTCACATGATCAAATGAGAAGTAAAATTGACGTGAAACAAAAAGCTTTTAAAAATAAATTGCCATGGTCTGAATTTTAAATAAACGCATTAAAAATATTGGCCAGAAAACTTGTCCTTCAAATGTCGATCGATTTATATGACCCTTATCTTGGCAAAAACTTTCAACCCTAGGACTTCGCGAAGTCCCAGGTCTGAAAGTTTTTGCCACGATGAGGGTCATTTAAATCTATCAATATTTGAAAGACGAGTTTTCTGGTCAAAATTAAAAAAAAACAACACGTTTCTGCAGAGTACTGTTGATTCATAATCGGTTTGAATCGATTTATTTTTCTACTATGAGTTAATTCCAGGCTTCTTACAATTTTCTGACTAGAAAAATTTTGAAAATTGTTGATATCAGTCTTCGTTATAAACCCGAGAACGATGGTGTTTATAATTGAGATCGTCACATGAGATTTTGAGCCAAGTAAAAAAATCAAATCAGATGACATTTTAAAAGATGCTGTAACCCTGTAATTTGTAGTCACCAGGACTTGTTAATTGGTAAGTAAGGGGATCGTTATCAGTAATCTCTCTCTCTCTCTCTCTCTCTCTCTCTCTCTCTCTTTCTCTCTCTCTCTCTCTATATATATATATATATATATATCCCCTCTCTCTCTCTCTCTCTATATATATATATATATATATATATATATATATATATATATATATACAGAAGAGAGAGAGAGAGAGAGAGGGAGAGAGAGAGAGAGAGAGAGAGAGAGAGAGAGAGAGAGAGAGAGAGAGAGAGAGATGGTTAATAAGTGACGTACCCATGTTCTATCGATTAATCTGTCCCCGTATCACCAATTAATCTCTCCATTTATCTATCTATCTATCTATCCATCTATCTATCTATCTATCTATCTATCTATCTATCTATCTATCTATCTATCTATCTATCTATCTATCTATCTATCTATCTGTCCATCTACAAATATATAATTCTACACATTATCTATCGATCCGTCAAACTATATTATCCTCCTAACTTCCAATTTATCCATTTATCAATCTGCCTATCCCTTCATTTATCAACCTACCTATCCATTCATCTATCCAGCTATCTCTCTATCTATCTATCTATCTATCTATCTATCTATCTATCTATCTATCTATCTATCTATCTATCTATCTATCTATCTATCTATCTATCTATCTATCTTCTGCTCTATATATATATAATATATATATATATATATATATATATATATATATATATATATATATCTACACATATCTGTCTACACATTATCTATTCACCAATCCATCCATCCTTTTATCACTGTTTATCTTGAATCTATGAACGATCTCAGACCTGTTGCACTGACTTCAATAGTCATGAAATCTTTAGAAAAACTTGTTCTTGTTAAAATTAGGAACCAGTTTATGCCACTGAGTGATAGTCATCAATTTGCTTACAAACCAGGACGTAGAGGATGCCATTTTGCTGTTTACAAACAACATCTACAGGCATCTAGATCACGATAGGAGCTATTGCAGATTGCTTTTTGCAGATTTTTCTTCAGCGTTCAATACAATGCAACCTCAGTTGGTTGTTCAAAAATTGACTAGTCTTAATTTAAACAAGTATATAATTGCTTGGGTGCTCAAATTTCTTACGGAGAGAGCACAATATGTTCGATTAGGACAAAACATATCTTCCTGTATAACTACAAATACTGGTGCTCCTCAAGGTTGTGTATTGTCCCCTGTATTATTCACAATATACACGAATGACTGTAGAAGTCAAAACCTGAGTGTACCTTTAATAAAGTTTGCAGATGACACCGCTCTTCAAGGCCTCATAACAAATGGCAACGAAGTGGCTTATAGGCAAGAAATTGATAGATTTGTGTCTTGGGGTGATGCCCACCACCTAGAGCTTAACATAAGCAAGACAAAGGAGCTAGTGATTGACTTTAGGAGAGTGAAGGAACCAATAGAACCGTTAAACTTAAAGGACGAATTCGTCCAGCGAGTTCCTTACTACAAATACCTTGGTGTAACGATTGATGACAGGCTCAAGTGGGATGAACACTTGAAAATAATTAGGCATAAGATGTGCAGACGTACATATTTTTTCATTAAAACTCTCTCAGTTTAGAATAGATAAAACCCTCTGCACATTATTTTATAGAGCAGTAATCGAAAGTGTTTTGTCATTTTGTATAACAGCTTGGGGAGGCAATTGCTTAGCAGTGGAAAGAAACAAAATAAATTCAAATATAAAAAAATCCATTAAACGCTATATAAATGATGTTGACGATGCAGATCTTTTATACGAGAAATTTTGTATAAATAAAATAACTAAGATATTAAATGACCAGTACCATCCACTAAGACCATCAGTTATTATGTCAGAAAGAAGTGGTCGCCCTTTCTCTATTTCAACGAAAACAGAGAGACGCCGAAAATCTTTTCTGCCGTCCAGTATTAGGCTTTATAACAACAAGCAATAATCATTTTATATAATTATTTCGCATTTTTACTTTCAAAAAATGTAAATATTAATTTATTAATTTATTTGTTTTGCAATCTTTTCAATTTTCAATTTATAGTGACAGTTTTAACTATTTTACAGTGTTGAAAGTATTCATATTATAAAGCGCAGCTCTGGTTATGGAACTGCTCCTTTTTCATATATTATTATACATCCTATTTCCATTGTATTTTTATCTTTTTGTGTAAATTATAACACGTCTGTACAAAAAAATTCCTTTTTGGGATGCAATAAAGTATTATTATTATTATTATTATTATTATTATTATTATTATTATTATTATTATTATTATTATTATTATTATTATTATTATTATTATTATTATTATTATTATTATCATTATCATTATTATTATTATGATTATTATTATTATTATTATTATTATTATATTATTATTATTATTATTATTATTATTATTATTATTATTATTATTATTATTATTATCTCTGTTTCTATTTCTATTATTCATTTTCAACATAGCTGGTGGTTATAAGATTATATAAAGGTACAAATTCCACCATTCAAGAGATGCTCACACTCCAAGGAATGGCAACTCTTTGAAAACAGAGCTAGATTGACATACTCTCGACAAGACACTTTTTGTCCATTTAGGCCAGAAAAACTTAAACTTCAAATTTTGATAGAATAATATGATCCTCAATTTTCAAAAATAGATAAATAAATTTAAAAATCTAACACCTGAGATTTTGAAGTTTGAGAGTTATTGACAAGCTGACGTTTATTTTAATCGATCGATATAAAAAAACCAAATTCTGGCCCAATGAGAAAGTAATGTGTTTTGCCAGAATACAAGAGTAGAATCTGTTGTTGTAGATTACCATGGCACTCACATTCACATCAAGGTTAACAAGGGCCATGCTCACAGTGTGTGTATCTATGTTTGAAATATAGTTTAAATTGAATGGGGTTCTTTCGAGATCTGTGTAATATTTTAAAAACATTGTTGGGATGAGGAGAGGGGCGATAGTGAAGACGAGGTAAAAAGTTCCCAAATTTGTTAACGCAGGATTTTTGCCTATCTAGATTAAACTTGTTTTTTAAAATAGGTAGATCTAAATCCTGAAATTCTGAAACAAAAAACACATGAAATTTGTTTTAAACTTTTGCTTGCATGTATGCATCTTAGTCACAATCTCAGTTATTTCAATGTTGACTATCAAATTCGTACATTAGTGATATAATAACAGATGAGTTGTTACAGACGCTATTGTCGTTTTGATTCAATAGGGTTAAACCAGTTAATATAATTTTTTATATAATTGAGCTTTATATAGCGCAATATCCACTGAATGTGCTCAAAGCGCTTTACAAGGGGTCCTTGGTCAACAGCAACATTTAACATGTGGGACGGAACATAAAGCCTGTTAGGCGATATTACAATTTTTCGGACAAAGACAGCGTTGTTAACGGCCAGGTACTCATTTTACACCTGAGTACGGTGAGAGAAAGTGAATATAGAGCCTTTTCCAAGTACTCAACAGCGCGAGGCTCGAACCTGGGACCTACCAATCGAAAGCGAGTGTCATACCACTAGACCACATAGCCGCACAGTTAACTACCGTACTCTGAAAAGACACGTATTTAAAAAGTTTGATCAGAAAACTCGTCCTTCAAATATCGACCACCCATATCTCGGCAAAACTCTAAAACCCGAGACTTCGCGAATACCTTGCTAGGTCTCAGGTTTGAGAATTTTGCCAAGATGAGGGTTATCTAAATTCTTCCCAGAGTACGATAGTCAACTGGTTAATGGGAAGGTCACCGATCCCATAGTTTAGTGCCAGTTATAACCAGGCAATTTCGTTCGGATGTTTCGTTCAGTTCTTAAAAAATCTATTCTCACATGTATGTCATCCTCTACCAGGTAGCTAATGTTCAAGAAAACGAATTGTTGATAAAAGTATACGTGACCCAGCCCTAGACCACAGGAGCATATTTTATATTCGTCAGACTCCAATCGGGCGATTGGAATTGTCTCTGTACCGGTGATTACCAAGAACCATGGCAGTGACCCCCATGGCATGGCTAGTAGGGTTAACTGTGGTGACACTGTTTGTCCACCTTGTGGAGCCACAGGTAATGAAATGATGTTGATGTATAATATTGTGTTGAATTTATCATTAATGTTGTATTATCAACATAGATTTGTAGCAAAACATTCTTCAGCTGACATCAGTAACTAATCATTATATAATATGGTGCAATAACAAAGGAATGACCTCACAACAATAAGAATTATTATTTTTCTTTTGTTACAATGCTTGGTCTACGTGAGGTTTTGGTCCGAAATTTCCCTTTCTGAATACTCTATTCTTTCAATGAAGCTGTTGTTTGAAAGTTGATTGAGACCAAACATTGTGCTCAATTCTGGATGAAAACAGAGTATCATAATCGAACTGGCATGGTCACATACATGTAGGATTAAGAGCGCATCCACTTTTGGGACGTGTGATGCCAACAAACTAGACCCACAAAAATGACCAGAATAGATTGTATTATGATGATATCACAAGCGCTGATTGGTTGGTGGGTAAGAACGCACACTATAAAAATCAGAAACAATGATAAGGGATGTCCTAATTCGAGCCGAATCGCCAGCACACAGAGAAAAAGTAAGACAACTAGAAGCATAAACTGTTTTGATCTGGTCCCTTTACAGTGAAAGACTTCCATGCTCGAAATAGAGGGGAGTTCCTTCTCTAAAGACTTTCTGCTTCAGCATCAGTCGCGTTTTTATAAACTCTGCGATTGAACTCATTAATTTAAAATTCACAGCTCTTGGACTCTCTAATGAATACTGTAATAATTCTATAAAATATAAAATGGAATCGCATTTTAGTTGCAAAACGCCATTAAATGATCGTCACTGCATCTTCACTAACAGTATAACTACGTTTATGGAATGTTATCTTATCACCTGGATTTTGAAAAACGTCTTTATAAGATTTAACTTTCTAAGTAGATAAAGCCCATAATATTTTTGCCAAACATAACAACCAAATAGAAACAACTACTTATGGCATGGCCGTTTAAATAAAATTAAGAATTTTATCTCAAATAATGTTTACAAACACTGAAAAAAATTCAGGTATATCAAACAATTTTACATAATAGAAAAGTCTTGCCTCCTTTTCAATATTTTCTTATCTAGTTGAAATAACATTATCAAATGTTGGCACAATTTTGCTTATTGCAAGTAACAAGCATCTCCTTTGTCACATCCGTGAGCGATTTGCCAAACCGTTACCCATATTTATTATTGAATGTCGGCGAAAATATTACAAAATTGTTTTGAAACAGCGTGCGGTTACTGAGTATATTAGCGCTGAAGGGACATCACCATATTCAGAGACGCGTGGAAAATGTCTACGGTGGTGCCTATGTAGCAGATGTGAGTTCTGTTAGACGGTGGGTTAGAAGTTGGAATGTCGACAATCCAACAGAAACATGTTCTCTATATCAATCTTTCCGGCGGTCGATCCATCACTGTGACAGGCGCTCAGCATCAGGTGAGAGTAGATGACACGATTCATCAAAACTGTCGCATTAAACGTTGAGACATTGCAGAAGTCGTTGGAATTTCTTTGTAAAGAGTACAATATCTTATAGTCGTGTTTTAGACTACATAAAAAAAACTGTGTGCACGTTCGGTCCCTCGCATATGGTTCCGTTGCTCAGAGGAAAAGACGATTTGCAACAACTAGTATATCCTTGACGCACCTATGCTGACAGGTACTGTGTCTATGTGTAAAAATAAAGGCAGAATTCGATAACGGATATCCTAAGCTTTCATTTGATGTGTAATATAATTTGTAACATGATTCGTTTAAACATTGTGACAAAGGATGCAAGACGTTTTAGTCAGCCCGCGTACATCAAACATCCTTGTATGTCAATTTCGATGCTAATGCTGTTCCTATTCTATCCATTCAGGGGACACAGAAAGGCAAGATCATTGTCACGTCAATACTGGTAGGTACATTAGATTGTTTTGAACATTTAATTTACAAATTTTATCACAAGGTTTCAAAATATTACAACAACGAGTCTGATAAGCTGAGATCCCCCTCCCCCTGGATACGATACGCTGAGTTCAGAGATGTCCATTGTTGTTGAACATTACTTCCATTATTTAAAAAGACAGCAAGCGTGCTAAAATATATTTGATATGTTAGTTTTACGTTTATCCCATTAATAGAAACAAACGTAAAAATCTTGATGCACGATAATATTATTGTTGACACGATCTACATTTGTGTTATAATACATTCACTACACAGGAAAAGCCATATTTATCTCTGAGGAATACAACAAATTCACTTTTAGACAATGACCAATACGAGGGATTTATCAAGGATCTTCTCGATGAATTGACTCAACAAACAAATCATCAATATGAGATTTCTATCCAGTCTTCTTTTGGTGCATTGCAACTTGATGGCTCTTGGAATGGCATGATTGGGGAACTCGTAAATAAAGTATGTATATTATCTTAGTTTATTGACAGAATTGGGCACATTGGCATGGCAAGGCATGTAGAATCAATTTCCTAGTCTGTATGATATCTCGTTCTTTTACGAGATTAAAATAAGATTTATCGTTATTAGTGACCGTATAGGTATATTAAGATAGATAGATAGATAGATAGAGAGAGAGAGAGAGAGAGAGAGAGAGAGAGAGAGAGAGAGAAAGAAAGAAAGAAAGAGAGAGAGAGACAGAGAAAGAAAGAAAGAGAGAGAGAGGGAGAGAGAGAGAGAGAGAGAGAGAGAGAGAGAGAGAGAGAGAGAGAGAGAGAGAGAGATATGAGGAAATAACCTGGAGAAGAAATCCAGAAATCCCTGCAAAGCGCATCAGACATGTTGAAAAAATAGAACTGTGAATAGTATTTGTAATTAGATAATGACAATTAACAGGGTTTTTTCCCCTCTATATTAATTTTTTTTTAAACACTATTCTTTTCGTTTCTTGTTGACAGACTTCTTGATTGGAAATCGAAACCGATTTGGGTAAGAAATGTCCCATCACAAGAACTACTGATGCAACAGCATTGGTTCTTTCAATTAAAGATAAAGCGCAATGAAATTGAAAATTCTAATAACCTGGCGACATCCTCTTCTTCTATTTGTTATATAGGCGTCGTATTGGCACAGTGGAATGAAAAAAACTTCTTGAGTAAAGAGTTTGGTTTTAAATTGCTGTTATCTATGATGTTATTAGGTTTTCGTTTGTTTTATTTTTTATATTATAGATGTCCTGGCGCGAGTAAGGGAATTATGAAAATGAGCAGGTCGAAAGCCATATTTTTTTTCATTGTCTTAAGACTCTACATCTATGCCAAAATTATGTTACACATCATCATTTACATATTGTTGTATCATTACACTTAGTGACAAACTGAATCCATGAGGCGTTGTTGTTAACTCTCCATTTTTACCCTTCACACACTTCATTCATACAGTGTTGCCATTTCTCTCTTTTCACACTTCATACAGCGTTGTCGTAATTTCTCCATCTTCACACTTCATACAGCGTTGTCATTTCTCCCTTTTCACACTTCATACAGCGTTGTCGTCATTTCTCCCTTTTCACACTTCATACAGCGTTGTCGTCATCTCTCCCTTTTCACACTTCATACAGCGTTGTCGTCATTTCTCCATTTTCACACTTCATACAGCGTCGTCGTTATTTCTCCATTTTCAAGCTTCATACAGCGTTGTCGTTATTTCTCCATTTTTACACTTCATACAGCGTTGTCCTCATTTCTCCATTTTTACACTTCATACAGCGTTGTCCTCATTTCTCCATTTTTACACTTCATACAGCGTGTCCACATGGCTCTAGGTCCGCTCACAGAGACATACACGAGGGCAAAGTTTGTGGAATTTGGCAGCCATTTCCAAACATTCGGTCGTGTTGCCATCGTTAAGCAATGGCCCAGGGAAAAGATTACCAGGAAAACCATCAACTTGGATGTCCGACTGGGTCGCCTCTTTGCCCCGTTGGATGACAGGTATTGCCTCGAACCTTTAATCTCTTTAGTTAGTATTGGTCGTCGACAATCTACTTCTTACATATCCTGGATTTCATGTCAAGTATCATGACCACAATGTTCCTTTTATGTAAGTACCTTTTCTATTATGTCGCCCACGTTGTCCTTGCCTTTCCAAGGTTCTTCTCATTAAATTTTTGGAATCCTTTCCTTCGACTGCACTGACATTGCCTACCTAGTCGGTCCAAGCCTATTCTGTGTGACACCAAACACAATTTCTCCCATAGGCCCTTCCTCCCTTTCCATATATAAAATCATGCTATTTCTGCTTTAAAAGTTTTCTCTGATGCTATCTGACAGATTAAAATAATGCAGATTAGAATAGTTTGAGTTAGCATCCCTTAGATGAATTGTATTAAATTCCATGTTTTAAGAAATCAAAGTCTTTTAATTCTTATATTGATCACGTCTAATACCAACGTCATTCTATGGTGCTCTTTTTAAGGCCTAAAATCTTGTCATTGAAAACGCAATGCAAATTAGATATATCCTACAGATAACTCAATAAATATAAACTTTCCTTTGATAGGTTAAAATTAAATGCTGGTTCGAGTTCCGTATTTAATGATACTCAGCATATTATTTTTGGTATAAAAGCAAAGAACATATTATGACGTCAGTAAAATTCAAATCCTTAGTGTCTCGGCTTACAGTTTTACACTTCCGTCAAATCAAAAATTGCTAATCAACAAAATTCATGATGTCAATTAACTCACACAACCCTAACAACGTAGTATACCCGGGGTTACTTTTACCCCATGCCTAGTTAATTACATTTTTCTGAGACAAATCAAAGCTAATGTTCTTAATTTTTACATGTTAATGGTAGTTGAATAAAACTATCTATGTACATGCTCATTTTTAATACATATTTTTCCAATGTTGAAAAGTAGCAAAAATCTCTAGGATTGAGTGAGTTAATATAATCCATCCTTATTTACTCTTCAAAATTTTAAGAGAGTCATTTGGTACTAACATATTTGTGCGCTTTCTCTACGTTTAATGATTTGACCGAGTTGATATAATTTCATTTTTTACTAATCCAGTGTGTGGCTGTTATCTGGTTTGGCGTGGTTCGTGGCGAGTCTGGTCCTGTACATCATCTGTCGCATCAACCCGTTTGAATGGAGACGGATGGCCAAAGGCCATGAAGCCACTCTCAGGGAGGGAGAGTCTTTCAACTGTGCAAATACATATTGGTTCATGATCGGTGCCATATTCTGGCAAGGTTTGTGGATCACCCCATTCCATTGGTATACAACGTCTTTATAAATACCGATTACATCAGTGTATGGTCTACCTAGAGTCGAGATATTACCTACTTATTTATTCCCAGTTCTCCGCTTCACTTTTATTCACAAAGCTTCTTTCAATACATTCTACCATCACTGCTAAACTAAACATACAACGAAATGACATAACACAGAACAACAACTACTACTATACACTACTACTACAACTACTACTACTACTACTACTACTAACTACTACTACTACTACTACTACTACTACCACTACTACTACTACTACTACTACTACTACTACTACTACTACACTACTACTACTACTACTACTACTACTACTACTACTAACTACTACATAACTATAACTTCTATATAATAATAATATAATAATAAATAATAATAATAATAATAATAATAATAATAATAATAATCTACCACCACCACCACCACCACCACCACCACCACCACCACCACCACCACCACTACTACTACTACTACTACTACTACTACTACTACTACTACGACTACTACGACTACTACGACTACTACTACTACTACTACTACTACTACTACTACTACTACTATATCATCATTATATATATATAATATAATAATAATAATAATAATAAATAATAATAATAATAATAATAATAATAATAATAATAATAATAATAATAATAATAATAATAATAATAATAATAATAATAATATAATTATTATTATTATTATTATTATTATTATTATTATTATTATTATTATTATCATTATTATTATGTTCACTGTAACGACTGAAACTTTATGTTTTACAGGATTCATGAGGTCCCCCCGATCCATGGGTGCCCGAATTGTGGTGACATTCTGGTGGTTGTATGCACTCATATTCGTGGCAATGTACATCGCTAGCCTGACAAACTACTTGCAGTCTATACCACAGTCAAACCAAGTCGTTCAGAGCTACTCCAGGATCAGGGTATTGTTGGGTTTTATAAACAAATAATAATTTTTCTCTTTTTATACGGCAACAATCAGTGCCATAAATACTGTTCGAAATTAGACATTCCACACTGTTTTAGTGATGCTATGTGTTCTAATGGTATGACACTCGCTTTCGGATCGGAAGGTCCTGCGTTCGAGTTCCGCTCTGAGAGGTGCATAGCTAGCTGAGTCCTTGAAAGAGGCTCTTGACTCTCATTCTCTCATCGTACTCAGGTGTAAAACGAATACCTGGCCGTTAACAGCGTTTTGATAGAGCATCACACAGACACACGCATACACACACATACACACATTTATAATTGCATTAATACATACATATATATATATATATGTATATATACAGATTTATAATTATAATAATACATCGAATATACATACATATATATCATTGTTATTATTATTATTATTATTATTATTATTATTATTATTATTATTATTTATTATTATTATTATTATTATTATTATTATTATTATTATTATTATTTGTTTTTATTCTATTAGTAACAGCCAGGTGATAAGTGACGACTTGCATCTTTTAAGAAACCCAAAATGGAAATAATGTATTAACTTTTATGACACGATTCATCTCAACAAAAAAGGTTAAATGATTTATGAGTGATGAAACGTCACTTTATCATGATGCACCATAGTAATTAACATTATATTATTTCAGTCTTTGAACGACATTTTGGACGACTACAACGTCAAAGTTGGCGCCATAGAGAATTCGGCCACTAAATATTTCTTGAAAAATTCCAAGGTGAGAGAATAATGGCTTTGGGCGTCTCAAATGATTTAACCCATTATTTATGTAGGAGTTGAACGATCAATGATTACTTTCTATACCATTTTGACACATCGTACCATACTTGACGCGTGGACTAGAAAGCCTTGACATCCAATCTTTAGAAAGAAAAAAAAAAAAGACCACGAGATGGAAAAGCTCATCGATGTATATAATATGGATTGAATAAACTCGTTACGATATCTTTAGGATTTATGCACTTATATAAGGTTTGCGCATCTGTTTAGGGACCATGCATTTGTTTAGGGTTTATGCACTTATTTCGGGCTTATAAACATATTTAGGTTTTATGCAATTTTAAATAAAGGATTATCTACGCACTTTATGCTACTACAATATTTATTCCAATCATAAAATTAACAAAAGTT
>NC_088360.1:68362696-68402696 GCF_034508935.2 Berghia stephanieae | reverse complement strand
GTGTGTGTGTGTGTGCAGGGTGATTCAAAAAGAAAATGTCAAAAATATTACGCGATACTATCAAAAAAGAAAAAAAAAAGAAAAAGAAACAAACAATATAAAACACTAGCTTGGACACATGTGAGTATATATAATATATATAATATAAAGTCGAATCGATTTTACATCTTTGATCACTTTCCCCAGGTTGACCTTGCATCATTCTCGGGTGCTTTGATTCTACTGATGATAGGGTTAGCTGCCGGAGCAGTCGTCACTCTGATAGAGTTTCTCATCTTCAAGTACTACGGGAGTGTAAGTTTTTGAAAAGAAACTAATTAATACTAGTGAAAATAAAAGAAACAAAGAATCATTCACAGGCGTTATAATGATAATTGACAAATGGTGTAACCTTACACTCAGCCATACTGGAGATGAAGTGAGTAGAAAAGTGCCAGAAGACAATAGAGAATAAAAATTTTCGCGGCGGTGGTGGGGTTTGAACCTGTGATTATTGGTACGACAACTCCGCCTGGCAGGTGAGAGCGTGGCTCTACCGTGTGAGCTATCCACGAATACAAAAATATTCGTATCAAACTCAGGTCAATTCTAGAGCTCTCTCTCACCCACTTCTGGAGACCGCCGGTTCGCTCGCCACAAAACCATCGCGAAGTTACTTGACCAGCAGTTAAGCTTAATAGCCAATATTCTCAACACAAACATATAACATAGAAACGATTGAGACATTGAGTATGCTCCGGTATATGGGGTGAATTTTTAATTCAGACTCCCATACTGTAACATCTGTTAATTTAAAGTCTGATATTGCCCATGTCACAATACGAGGCGAGGAAATAAGCTGAAAAGTGAGTTGAGTTGTCACTAGCAGTCCTCCCTACTACAACGGAGTAATCGTAAAATTACGGAATTTGGTAAGAATCATTATCACCTCCTCCATCATTGACATCATCGCATCGCCACCTTACAAACACGATAGTAGTAGTAGTATCATTCGGCTACACTTCTATGTTCAAGGTATCAATCCAAATTCGGAAGTCATCATCACATTTGTTGATGGTTTCAAATCCCCCTTCCAGTTTTGTCTCTGGGCAATCTAGTACGAGGCGTTTTGCATCTTGTGGTGCTTAGTTGCACTTTGGGCATGTTGGTGATTCTTGGAGCCCCCATTTGTGCATGTTGGCAGCTGTTCTTACAAACACGATCATCAACTATATCATTACCAACACTTCAACCACCACCACCATCATCATTACCAACGCCGCAACCACCAACATCATTAACATCACCAATACCGCAACCACCACTATTATCATCATTACCAACATCTCAACCACCACCACCATCATTACGAATACCTCAATCACCACCAACATCATCAATATTACGAACACCGCAACCACCACCACCATCATCAACATTATGAACACCGCAACTACCACCATCATCAACATTACCAACACCGCAACTACCACCATCATCAACATTATCAACACGATAACCATCACCACCATCCTTTTCTTCTATTCCAATCATTCTATCCATCAAATACCAAAATCAACAGATCTCTTTGTCATAATAAAATCCTCTGCCTTCCCATCTGCTAGGACCAACCAGAGACAGAGCAAGACAAACACTTGATGACAGAAAAGCCGGTTACAAAACCCAGACAACATTTGAGTGATGTGTAATTGAAAATTGTAATTTGTAATGTGAAAACTGGTTTACCTACAACTCGTAAAATATTGATTGATTCCCCCCGATTTGTGATCCACCGTCTCAGAACGGTATTATTTTGGATGGTTTACGTGTTTAACATTGAATTTCTTTGTCAAAAATATGAAATCTTGGTTAAGTTGGGGGGTCCCGTTAGCTCAGTTGGTAGATCACTCTCTTCACAGGCTAAGAGACCGTGATCGAACCAAGTTGTAGTCGAGAGTATTTTCTGAGTTCTTTGTCCACCCAGCGGTGATTGGGTTGCTGGATATGTTTGATATGTTTGATCTGGTGGAGAGTAATTTGCAAAAGACTTACATCCTGTCCCAAAGGGTAACAAGCAATTGTTATTGTCTATTTCACCCTAGTGAGACCGGAAAAAATTCCAGCTCCATGGGGCTAATGGCTCCGGAGGACATGTTTGGGGAGGGGGGAGAGGTTAAGTTATTTAAGATGGATTACTACAGGAATGGTTGATGGTTTAACTCTCTCCTTACCAGCATATTTTCAGAATTTTCCACCAAACTTCAAACCCACCCAACACAAAAATTTCTTACTCAAACTATCTTGTTTTTATAGCTATAACAAAAATATATTTATATTTCAATTTTGTGAATTGAAAATGAGAAAATGGTTCGTTGTATCGTAACTGCGTAACGAATGTGAGTTTCTATTTTTTATTTTGGTTAGTAAGGTGACGGTTAATGAGGAGAAAATCTATATCCAGTTTCTTAAAAAGTGATGAAGTAAAATTTCATATATTATCTGATCATTCTAAATTTAAAGTTGCTTTTCATTTTCAGCCTCACCTCGACGCAACACTAGACTGAGGCGGTGGGTTACATTTTCTCTAATCAATGTTATTGTTTTGTCCCACCTTCCCGATCATTTCCAAATTACTTTGTTTTATTGACAAAAATGAATATAACAGCTTTAAAAAAAACAACAACAAACAACACAATACCAAACACGGAACCTTTCCGGCTCAAAACCCTTCTTCAGTCAACAACAAAGAATAATTAAAACATTATAAATCCATTACTTAGAAACTCTGATAGCCGGCAGAATGCTCTTGATAGGCCATGCAATGGATTGATCGTACGCGAGTTGTACTCCTCCAAACAAAGGTAGACGGTGATCGATGACTTCTTTACAAAACATTAACAATGAAAGTTACCCCTGTGTGTAAATATACATTAAAAAAAACAAACACTAAAAACAAACAAAAAAGTCTTTAATGTGGCCATGAACGCAAACATGTCGATCTCAAGCCCGGACAAGCTACAGAGAATTAATGGAATTTCAAGCCCCCGCCCCCCCCCCCCCTCCTCTCCCCTTTATTTTTTTACACTGTAACGACAACCCTCTATAACGACTTTTATTTTTCAGATCTGACGATGTGGTTACAGACTATAATAATACAGACTGTAATATATTTTTTTTTTCTGGGCTGAAAAAGGGTTTTGAGCCGGAAATATTCCGTGTTTTTTTCTTTTTTGAAGTTGTTATATTCATTTTAGTTTATATAATTTTTACAGTCCACAGCTTGAAGCAGCTTAGTATTACACTTTGACTTGTTTTATTTATAAACTTTCTTGTAGAGCGCCTCCTTGTATGTGTAAATGAAAATAATTTTGTGTAATTGGAATATATGTGAAAAGAATGAATGCCAAAGATCTTCGCCTTTTTGATTTTCTGGAGAAGTCCTTTGAATATACTACCAATACTACAATTGTTTCTTTTTTTCTTGAATACCGTCACATTTATTCGTTGTGAAATACGTAATCGAGTACAAGACTTAGATCTGAGCTTTTTAATGACATACTCCATCTATGCAGGGGAGATTGTATATGCATGATATCCCCGACAGCAAAAGTTTCTAAACAGAAAAAGCATTAATAAATCATAAATATATTAAACAAAATATAATTTAAAATAACGTTTCCATATTGAAAACTATTTTTGTTAAGAACCAGACTTAACAGACACCATGAAATTATTGGTTGGTAACAAGGATTTTAAAAGAAATAATGTACAGGTAGGGAAAGAAATCGTCACGCTGTCAAATCTCGTATAAGAGAGACGTTTTGCATATTGACATTTACAAAACAGGCTGCAGTTCAATGTTGCCTTCGTGCTTTTGAATCGGAAAGCGGAACATCCGATTAATATGGAAGACAGCTTTGGCTTCAAGCAGCGTGGTTAAAACATGAATCAGTCTATCATTATCTTCCTTCCATTCGCATTATTTGGATTTGGTAAGACATCAATGACTCATTGATTGTGGCCAAAATACTGGCTTGAGAGACACTCCTTTCAAAGTGCTGATACAGAACATCACTTGGAAGGATTTTGTCCACGTCTACCCGTTTCGTGAATGAAAATGGTCATCCTCACGAGTGCAATATTGTGTTCAATGGGTTCACCTTTGTATAGTTGTCAGTAGTTGGCATACAACAAGTCACATAGAGACTTTGAGATATCTGTAATGGAGCATTCACGATATTTGGCAATTCACGAATAACAGGAGACAGTGGGGCTTTGGTAAGGATGTTATAACATGAACCTCACCTCACCTCGCCGCCTTCTGTGCGGGGAGGTCGTAGATGAGACATGAGAGATGACACCAGTAAGGGTCATCCATCATGATCTGTCGTCAGATTTCATCATTAGTTGTTGGGATGTCCATCCTTGTCCATTCCTTTACACTATCCACCCAGCACCTTGTTTGCCGTACTATTCTTCTGCCTCCCTCCAAAGTTAATTGCATCATGGTTTTTGCCAATGTCTCAAGGCGAGAAACATGACTAAACCAAGACAACTAACGACATGACCGCTTCCCTTTAAACTTGAAAGAAGATGTGATGACACAATCCGTAAATTTATGAAACAATACAAGAAATTTACAAGTCTCTTGGCCAATATTGGTGGCAATGCTGTTCAGATAAATTACTTTCTTTGACGTTTTAAAAGATTTAGTTGCAGGATTTGCTGCAATGATATAATGATGATTGGCTATGAGGATGAGAATAACATCAACATCTCGGGGTCTGTTTAAGTATGAATCATTGTGTTTGCTTGAAGGCCTTGCAAAATATGGACCACCAATATGGGGGGGGGGGGGGGGGTTTCTCCTTCGTGGTTGCATTGTCCCACAGAAATCCCATTACAAAGATGCTTGCCAACAAATGTCACATAGTCCTTTTTCCTCTTTGACTGTTTGGCTTTGACAAGCATGCAAGACAGGCATTTGCAGAGTTCTTTTGTTTTTTTGTCTGTATTCATCACAACAAAATGTTACCAGTCCCTTGATATTTTGACCAAATCAATCACACGTTGCCGACTGCTATGGCCTCGTTTTTCTTTTCCTGCTTTCCTGAGGGATAAAACGGTCCCAACCAGCACCTAAGGAATTCGTCGAGGTAGACCGACTTTGGACATGGAATGAATATTATTTCTTCATGAAAATATCCTTCCACACAAAAGTGCCAGGAAAAGGGAGGTAATTGCATCATCTTGATGGACAACGCTGTCTCACCCTTCTTATTAATTCACAAGACTTGACACTTTCGAACTTTCATCTTTTTGGTCCACTGAATGAGGCCCTGATAGGACATCATTTGAAGATGATGAAGAAACCAAGACAGTAGTGAAAATTGGATCAAAGTTCAGTTAACTCATTTTTACGAGGGCGGGATACACGATCTTACAAAAAGATGGACTGTGGCTATTGAGAGAGGCGTAGACTATGTTGAGAAGTAGCATTCTACTCAGCTAATGCCAGGCTTTAATTTGAGGTATAATGCATGGTATTGATTCAGTTTGTTTTAAAGTAATAAGCAGTCCCATTACTTTTTGACTCATCCTCGTATATTCAAACAAAAAAAGCACAATATTACATAACAGAGAGATGATTTACAATGATTAAAATATTTTCATAAGCTAATACTACACATTTGACCGCTTCCCACTCAACCTACGACTCCGGCAAAGGCAAGGACAAAACCAAGTGATCCCATTCCAAAACAAAGACAGAATGCACAGAAAACATATATAGGGGGTTAGAAGACACAGTAAGTGACCTCCTGCCCACCATGGGAAAGCAGTCGGTTGCTCTTCTGTACTAAATACAAACAAATACAATAAAAACATTTTCTCATGTGTCAATCCTTTATTTTATATATTTTATACATTTAATGTATACATACAATATCCTTCTGATGGAGCCACATGAAAAAGTGTAAAGGGGGATCCAAAAGTGCGTCACACATATCTCTATAAAAAATGCACACAATAATAAAATGGCTTTAAGGCAAGAGATTGAAAAGGTTCTTTTGATTAGCAAATAATGAAAAACAACATCCCCCCCCCCCCCCCCCAATGAAACATATCCAGTACCAAGTTATGTGGACACAGGGCAAATTATGAAGACATTCCTTCTCTTTGTTCTTCGATGAATACAATCTAAAAATAAAATTAAACACATGTATCACGAACTGTGCTTTCATCATTGTCATTGGTGTTCATAATACAATTCATATCAAAACAGTAAATACACTTTAAGTTTAGCAAGTTACTTGAAGTACAATACGTAATAAAAACTTGAATCACTACATTCGCGTACATTAAAATACGGCAATTTAATAAGTCGTTTCTTTAGGACTGGAGAATTTTGAGAGAATCTAAGCCCCATAACTTGACGTCTTTAATATAAAGTTTCAAATTTTAGTCAGCAGCTTTACCACAGTCAGCTGACCCTTTAATTTTATTTTTTTCAAACATAACAAAGTGCCAGGAAAGCAATTCTCTTTTGTTCTTTATCATTTGCCTTCAAATATACGATATCAGGATGCAACAAATACCCTCTACATAAGAATAAATTTACATTTCTTTTTTTTTAAAGGGAGAAATATGAAAATGAATAATTGGTAAACAAAAGTAAAAGGTTGGAAATAAAAAAAACCCAAAAAAAAAACAAAAAAAAAAAAAAACACACACACACACAAAACTCCCAAAAAAACGAAGAAATAAAACATAGTTACAAGGAAAAGCAAAAAAGAGGATTCTCCCTATATGCTCATCTAGATCAATTTAAAAATAATATGATCTGGAATCATCTTGCACTTCAGTGTCAATAATTTAAGTAATCTATTTTAAAGTTTTAATTTCGTCCTAGACAACTCAGAAAAATTCGTTTCACAATAAATTTGACCTGTTGTCTCAAAACAGTAAAATGTTGGGGGTAAACTACGTGCTGATACAAATCCATGTATCATCAGAAGTATGTATGGAATTTGGGTTAATCATATTTGTTTCATTACGGAGGAATCATCATTTGTATTGAACGTGAAAAGCAGAATATTCATATTTTAGATCAGTTTGATTGAAAAGTCACTTTTTATCATCTGGGTCATCCCGACGATTGAGATGCAGGGGAACAAAATCAAGATTATCTATACTTCGATAAGGTTGTGAAATCCTTTTGTTTTTAAAGTTAAAGAAAATACTAGGCGATGGAAATGGCCCACATGTGACATTTTACGGAGACTGAATGATTGGTATGGTGAAAACGTGGAGATAATTTTCTATATCTTGCCTTTTATTTCATGAAAAAATGTATAAAATAGGCTGTAATGTGGCTAGGTAGACTATCCACAGAAAAATAGTTTTGAGAAAAACGCTTCAAAGTTAGTCTTATAAAGAAATACAATTGAATGTTAAAAATACAAATTGTATTTGAAAATGTCATGCAAGTATGCAGAGATGACTCATCTACAGAACAGTAAACATGACGTGTCCTCTTATTCCTCATTTTCACGCATTCCTTGTACTAATATTAACATCTGAAATTTACAAACTTTCCTATTTTCTTTGCACAAATGTCACATTTTCCTCATCTTAAATATTTTGTCCGCAAAGATGAGGATGGGGAGAAGGTATTACACTATATCATACAATTGAAAAATCCAAATTTTCATGGAAAAGTCCTAAAATACTATTTTTTCCTATTTCAAATGTACTTCCGGCTACATGGACAATTTCCATGTAGCACCTCACATAGTTTAACATTTTAATAGATTTATTTTGAAATTCTTAATAAAACCAAGAAAAAAAAACATATAATGTGTCAGCCTAAATGGTTCAAAGAAATTAAAGTGTATACATAATAGGTTTAATAACACGTTAAAGACATCATATGGAAAGAAGATGAAAATAACCATTCTAAATGTAGCACTACATGCTGTGTCTTTTCAAAATATAAACACGACTAGAACTTAGTTTTTAAAACAAATGCAGCACAGCACAACATTTATCTCATTTATGACTAAAAATTAGTCAAATTGAGAACATTCTCATGCGTCAATTAATTATCTTTTTTCATTTCCATAATGCTTAATTTGCCTTCCAATTTTTCCACAAGACATTTAATGAAAGTGAGATATGTAATACCATTTGTATGTTAAATCTGAAAGGTATTCAATCTTTTAAACTTCATAGAATAGACAGAAAACTAAATCATATAAGTAAAATAAATTCAATAGGTATTATTGATATTTCAATATTCCATAATGAAAAATAAAATATTTGCATACATTTTGGAGTAGATTCCGATTTCTAGTGAATGGGCAAAAGCAATTGCTTGATACCTTTTGGATAAGACTTTAATCAATTGCACTTTGCATAAATTAACAACAATTACAATTATAGGACCACTTACAATCTCTAGCACATAAGATGAAAGATCTAAATGAACATTAGTTTACAGGTGCCAACCACAATCAAAAGACTTTTAAAAAAAAACAAAATTGGCTAGAAAATCTTAACTTCGTGTATCGACTGATTATGGTGATTTCCAGCATGAACAAAAAGTAGCAAAAACCTCAGACCCTACAATAGTCTCAGATTTGAGACTTTCCGGCATTTTAGAGATCACCATTAAACATTTAATATTCCAAGAATTTCCCAATAAAGAAGAATAACGGGAATTATATTTATTTTTTAAGTAAAAGTTTTCTGACCAAATTGAAAACAGAAAGCGTTTCGTTAAAGTATGGTAATGGTGAATTTAATTGTATTAAAAATAATCCTTTAAGTTCAATAATCATGGAACACTGTATGAAATATCATAAATCAAGGAGATGCAAAGAAAAACCTTTACTGAAAATAAATACTGTTCAAATATAAGCCGACAAAGTTTTAAAGCCTATATTGTCATTTATCAGTGTTGTTTTTAATTGGCAGCAACTTTTCATTTTATGATATTTCACGATTTTCCAAATTACCAAGTACAGAATAACATCATGTGTGTTAATACATTACATAAAACATACGGCGTTGCAATTGGTCATCTCAGTTATTTTATGACATAAGTAGTCCTTCAGAGCCATCCTTCTGGGGGAGCTGGATTTTATCATGGTTTCTGTTACTTTAATTAGACAGTAATAACCGCTTGGTATCCTCTGGATAGGACGCCATTCTTTTGTAAAGTATTTTCCCTATCAATCTAAAAGACTCATCACTGTTGGGTGAACAAAGGGTTCAGATAAAACAATCTAAACTTTACCTGGGATCGATTCTGGTTCCCTTGGTGGTTAAGCAAGTGACCCTAGCATCTGAGCTATAT
This sequence comes from Berghia stephanieae, assembly GCF_034508935.2. NCBI lineage: Eukaryota > Metazoa > Mollusca > Gastropoda > Nudibranchia > Aeolidiidae > Berghia > Berghia stephanieae. Next base: position 68,393,359 of record NC_088360.1, on the reverse strand, counting down.
CGATTCCTTTTTGAGATAAAATCCCAAGATATCATGTTTTGTATAGCCAATGCCAGACTTTTACCTACATTTCATTTCTAATAAAGTTTACAAATTCTAATACATGCCATACATTTATTTAAATTAAAATAATGAATCATCTAAATAAATGCATCACGGTAGAAGGCTATAAGTACTGAAAAGAAACTTTGTAACCATATTATACAATTTTTTAATTAAATTTGCAATCACAGATAAAGTATGTAATGTATTTTCACAAACGCATTCTCCACAAACAACCACCTTAAATGATAGTACAGCTTTCTTTCTGAACTTCGGTAATTTTGTATGTTTCTCCCTTTGCGGCATGCCGGATGCTTTCAGCAACCTGGAAAAAAAAATCAATTAAAAAGGGATTATTGAAATCATTGGTATAACTGTCATCATTCAAGTCCACATTATACCTTGAAAAATTGAATAAGAATTGTTTTATAAATATGTGTAAAATGTTTCTTAATAATTGAAATTATTAGAATTAATAATAGCGATCATACAATACTTTTATATTGTCATCAAGGGCATTTCATTCATGCTAATGGCCAATACACACACTGGCCCTATTTTAATCCCCTCAACACACCAATTCCCGTTAAAATAGATGAGTCTCTAAATGCATTGAAATAAGAATAAGTATACTGCTTGGTTGAATTAAACTAACATTTCTAAATATAAAATATATAGAGTCTCAGATTGCATTGAAAGCGCGACGAGTAAAATGTCTGATGGAATTGAACATGCTCATCTCATAATTATATCAACTGCAGCACACATTTTGCACCATAAGTTAAACCTTCAACTCCATTACGTGAAGCTTTATTACATTTGGACAGGGTCAATTTCCATTGGTAATTCAGTGAACCCAAAAATGCTTTACAATATAAAATGCTGGGGGATTAATTCTCAAGTAAACAAAGTTACTAATTTATCTATCAACTAAGACGAAAGAACCTCCAAATTCAAGTTCAAATCAATAAGATGCAAAGGGCACACATCACTATAAATCTTAATTGAATCACTTAAATCTATCATGGTGCACTAATCCCTTCACTCGAGTAATTCAATCCTCCAAGTTACCTTGTGCATGTGGAAAATGTGTTGAAATGATGTGGGGTCTTTGATATCTAGTATGTCATGTGGTAGTTTGTTCTATTCGCATATTGTAAGAAGGGAAAAATGTATTTGTATGTGTTTGTTGTTGTAAATGGCTGATGGAATTAGTAGATGTGATGGAGCTGACTGGATTGCTTTATATTCATTTATTTAAAAAATTAATTTGTAGTAATGGCATGGTATAATATTTTTATCTTGATAAATAACATTTTGATTTCCAAATTTAAATAGCTCGCCTGTCAATTCATTTTGATTCCTATACAACATACATATATCCACAATAACTAAAGAATAAAACATTTTTTTAAAATTGCAAATTTGAAACAATTGAACAACTTATAATTGGTAAAAACACCAGAAACTATGGGGAAAAAATAAACACCCCATTGAAACAAACAATAAACCCTAAACTTTGTTCATATTAATTTCATTAGATTGCTAAATTAAGACCTGGAAAGGCGAAAAACTACATTTGAAACGTGGAGTTTGACATATATGGGTAGAATAAGCTGGAAACAAAAAAAGACCAATAAGTCAGTCTGCAATATTCTCAACCCATATCCGGAATTATTGAAAACAGGAAATTGAAATACACTAAATGACATAAAATATGTAAAATCATCGCTGAAGAAAAATTGCAGGGCAAGAGGCTAAGCCACCGTCCCCCAAGATCATGGCTAGATGATATCAAGAGACAGACTGGGATGACAAGTGAAAAATGCAACCAACTAGTACGAGATCGGGAAGAATGGTGAGTCATTTCCGATCAACCTATTATGAGATAACATTAAAGAAAGTAAGTGAGTGGTCCTCATCACCATTTGTGAAAACTGTACAAACTTAAAACACATTCAGCAAAAATGCCTCACAGAAAGATCTTCTTGGTCCATCTTAACTTGACACTTTTTGCTTCCCCCTGTGCTGTAAAACATTCTTAATGTTAAAGCATTGTGTATGTCAATACATGTGTATCAGGATGTCGAAAAATAATTCTGATGATTGCGAAGAATCTAACAGCTAAGACCAGAGTTTTCATTCTGGATACCCATCACCATCACCCCCCACCTTTTTTCTCCATCCTATGGGTCAATTATAAATATGTAGCCTTTATTTGGAAATAAACTTTTTTTTTAAGAATTGTGAAAACAGAATTGCTTCTTTTTTTCTTATAGGTACAAAAATCTAAACATGATAGTTTTAGCTTGTTAAAACTTTAAGAACTTGGTGGCGGGGACGTGAGAAGAGTAGAGAGTAGTGGAGATGTGTATTACTAATGACATCTATTACTATATGCAATGAGATAAAAGGAACTGGAGATTATTGAATCAATCCCATCATTATTCTTTTTGACAATTTTTGTTTTCAAAAAGTTTTGTGACCATTGTGACATGACAGATTAAAATAAATTGATATTTCATAAAACATCTGAAGCAAACTTTAAAAACTTGAAAAACATGAGCAAATAACAGTCAAACCATTCTTAAAGGATTGTACAGCATGTTTGACGTTGTTTTATTTTGATAACCTTTCCCTGGGTCTTGGCATAATGAATACACTTTATGAGCTGAAGGATAAAAAAACCCATAAAACACAAACACATTAAACTGACTTAAATAAAATATGAAGTACAGTCACGTCTTTCCAATCCAAACAGCTCTGTTGCCAGCATTTTGTCTGGATTACAGAGACATCCGGTTATTAGAATCAATCCCAAAAGTGAACAAATAAAGAGGAAAAAATAATCCGTCCCCAGGCAACCTGTCTGGATAATGGAGAGATCCGTATTAGAGAGACGCGACTGTATATTAGATTTTATAACTGAGTTCTGTTACTCATGCAATAATATATATAGAGAGAGAGAGAAAAAGAGAGAGAGAGAGAGAGAGAGAGAGAGAGAGAGAGAGAGAGAGAGAGAGAGAGAGAGAGAGAGAGAGAGAGAGAGAGAGAGAGAGAGAGAGAGAGAGAGAGAGAGAGAGACAGAGAGAGGAATAGTTTAATTGATGAGGTTTCGTTTTTCCTATTTATAGGATCGGAGTAAGTTATAATAATTTTCTTTTAAACGCACCTATAACTGTGTACTACCACGCTTGACCTACTTACAAAGTCTAGACTCATTTACCCCCTCCACCAACCCCTTCCTTTTCAAGCATCAATGACGTCTGGCGCCAGTTTGTCTAGACTAACGCCATAAAAATGGGAGTGTCACCAAAATTCATGTAACTGAGCACAGGTGTCAAATATGACACAAGACATGATGGTGATTTTTTCATGCATCCACCACTTGATCTGAGCTTTTATCAGAGGAAAATGTTTGACAGTGTAATCAGCGGAAAATTTCTGAGAAAAAAACAAAAATCCCGGAATTCCGCGGATGATTATCATCAACGATAAACGTTCATGGTTACACATAGTTTTGCGTATTGGTATGTTATATCTGCCTGGTGGAAGTTATGATTTTTTTGGTTAAATGCATAGTATCAATATAATATTCCTGTAGGACATTCAATTTCTCTGTCCATCTTCAATATAACAATACTAATAACAAATTTCATATCTAAAATTGACTTCTCAATCTAAACCATTTGTAAAAAAGTTCAAGTTTCTATGAGCTTTTTTTGTCACATTTTTTTTTACACAACACTTAATTCATTTAATGAGTAGTTTGTGACACCATCCATTAACAACAATTACCTCAGAAGTGATTGGAAATCCACCTTGACTGAGTTTTGAAAACACCAGTTCTCCATTAACAGTCACCTCAAACGAAGCTATTGAAAGATAAAAATGGAGAAATGTTAATGCTAGATTACACTCGAGCATGGAAATCTTGAACAAGTTGGGACCTGGCCAATTTATTCGAGATTTCCGTGTTTTCGAGTTTTCCATGTTGAGTATTTTACAGAGGATATGAGGAAGAATATGAGGGAGGTAAATGTGGGTGGTCTTGATAAAAGTCATATTATAATGATAACTCTCCGTTATTTGAACTCTGTCAAGAGTCAATAGTGAGACAATTCAATTTCCTTTTCTCTGACATCTTTTACAAAATTATGAAGAGAGTTTTGTTGCGTTTAGTGCGACTTGTCTTGTTCAATTACAGAAATGGAATCACAATTCCCACTGTGTGTGCTTGATAAAAAGACAAAGCCAGCATATCACATTGTGGATTACACACTCAGCACACAATGTCATTACCTACGAATCTGGTACCTAAAATCACTACTATCACTATCACTCCTCACTTAACACCCTCACGCTCTTACCCATAGCAGGCTAAAGAGAGAGGGAGGGCATTGCCCTCACACAGCTCTCACCCCATCTTCCCCACCCCTAATTGTTTGTATCATTTTAATACATAACAGTTACTTACTGCCTAAGGCAATCACTGCCTTGTTAGTCTCCTGTCACTGGCACCTCAGTTTAAGTACCATAAAGTGAGGTAACGATGGAGTGATGGGTTGTGTGTGTAGACGCTGGTCAAACATGCACACACACACACACACACACATAATATATGCCACACACACGCTCGCGTAACACATTAACTGATACTTAGCGCTACAGGGATAGGGATGGCATCTTTTGTTTCCGTTCAGTTTGCAAAAAAAAAATTAAACAAACTGCAAGGGAATGTCCAGCTTGTTTGAGATTTCCATGTTGGCCCCGGAAAGCGTTCGAGATTTTCGTGTTGCCAATACTAACGAAATAGAGGGATAAAATTGGGGTATTGCACCGTTTGAGATTTCCGTGATTTCAAGATTTGCGTGTTCAAGATTTCATTGCTTGTGTGTATTTAAAATGAGCTGTCTCAAAATGGTTTTAAATCGGAGTAAATAAATACTAAAATTGACTTCTTGATCTAAACCATTAAATTTCAATGGAATCAATATATGCTTAATTGAGAATGAATGTAATTCCATGTGCAACTCAAGTCTCAAGTTTGTTAATAAGAGTTAATTTTGGAATCAGCCTTACCCCGACAGAATATGGATTGGAGGCAGTGGGTTAATAAATATAGAATTATTATAAATTTGACCATACCATATAGCATATATTATGACACTACATCCAAACCCTTCCTGACCTATTGTCAAGCACTCTCTGCTGGAGACCGTGACATTTGTCTGGAGTTTGAAGTGATGACATTCGCTTGATATGAAAGTTTGTCCGACTGCTTAAAAAATATCCTCAGGAGAGACGAAGCGGTATTCTACATACTTTATTCTTAGAGATTGGTTAAAAGAGAAGTTGACAAACCCAAACTAAGGAGGAAATTGATGGGAGAATAGATGAATTTATGTCTTCTATCCAGCAAGAGTTTATTGTGAAATCAGGAGGTGAGCTTCCTGGTCAGCTTGAAGAGCTGATGGCAAATGCTGGTTCCAGTATCAAATTTTGAATAAAACTCCATGCAATACACTTTCTCCTCATGTTCATTAATTGAAGGAAATACTGTTGTTATTAATATTACTGTTATCTAAAAATAGGGAGTTACTTTTCAATCACCCTTACAATACATCAACCTGCACATGATAATCAATGTTTCATAATATCAAAAAATTTCAAACTAATAGTTAAGCTGAATGAGTAATCACACAATTTTAAAACATGACTTACATGTCCGTCCAACAGTGCCTGCCACATCAAGCTCAGTTTCTGAGAACTCCTTCATTAAATCTGAGTGCATCTTCAGAAACCGAGGTCTGTAGCCTCATCCACCACTGAAAATAATAAATGATATATTTTTGAAAGGAGATTCAAGGAAGACCCTAATTCCATTATTTATTGTTGTTTGAAGAATAATTTGTAAGATACACACAAGGCAATACAGTTGCCTCCAATTACACTAAAGGTATCTTTCCCTTAAGATTTGATGACTGTAACATGTCTCAACTCAAAACTATGAAAAATGAGGAACTTTACATGCAGCGCTGACTGAACAGTTGTTATAACAGATTTCTCAGAAAGACTACAACAAAGGAAACCTATATGTTCACAAATATATGTCACACAAAGTGACAAAGCTAACCCAAATAAATAAAAGAGATTGTCACCTTACAGTGAGCCTATCGGTGGCCACTAGGCCGGAGTTAATGAAGTACCTAACCAATTGAAGTTAATGAAGTTGAAGGACCGGCCCAAAAGTCTATCCATAATGGAAGTATCTAGAGAGAGCAAGATCTTGGTCTCCCCAGCCAAAATGGGCCACTTTGGCTAGGGAGACCAAGATTAGATTTTTACTTCTCAGTTTAAAACCGTATTTTTGTTTTTGAAACTGTTTCTTTCTGTTTAAGAGGTGAGTATTTTTCTTCTATTTATAATAATTTATTTATTGCTTGATCGTTCGTTTGTTGTTTTTTTGGTTTTTTTTTTTTAGTTGCTATCTTTTTTTTATATCATCATGCACCCCCCCCCCCCACAAACACACACACTTTTTTGGGTTTTTTTTTGTTTTTTGTTCTTTTAGTTTTCATTTTTTTAATTCTTCAATTCTCTCTTAGTGTCAAGAATTCGTTTACGTTTATGGGGGAGGGGGTGGCAGGATAATATTATTCTATTACTATTATTACAAAGCCTTTTTTTTATTTTAAAAAAAAGGGTAGAAACAAAAAACAAGAACAGCAACAAAACCAAACAAGTAATAAATAAATAGAAGAAAACTTGTCTCTTCAACATAAAGAACAGTTTCATAAACGAAAACACACCCAAAATCTTGGTCTCCCTAGCTAAAATGGCCAGTTTCTAGGGCAGTCTACTACTACTAGGGACCAGGGAGATTGACTAAACTAAACTGACCATCCATAATTTTCGGTACCACCTGTAGCTACAATTTTAATCAAATTCCAAGTATCTAATTAGAGAGAGTAAAATCACTTACCAATACTCAATATGAACCTTAACTTGACCCATGACTGGTCTACCTATTGATTTCACTCCTTTTGAGTCGAATATTGCTCTTCGGGGAGAAGAAAAACAAATCTAAGATTCCGTTGTTGATTGTTGACGTTCAAATTGATTTCTTCAAGAAGCCTGTTTACAGTCTGCAGTCTAAAACTGCATTGTCATTCTCGTGATTCGCACTTATCGCTCTCAATCCGGTCGGGCGCAGTATGTGAATTTGGTTAATCTAAACGAAGTGACTATTCTCATCCCCGGGATGAGAATAAAAAATCGATCGAGCTCTCACCCTCGGGATGAGAATAGAGGTCCTCGCCACTTCTCGCTATTCTCACCCCTGTTAACCAACAGGTAGGGAGCTTAGGTGGCCTAGCCTAGCCGCCACCCCATCTCGCTATTCTCATCCCGTATTACTATTACCTAACCAACAGCCAGGGTACTACTACTACTACTACTACTACTACTACTACTACTACTACTACTACTACTACTACTACTACTACTACTACTACTACTACTAATATAATAATAATAATAATAATAATAATAATAATGATGTTGATGATGACGACAATGATAATAATAATAATAATAATAATAATTTAATAATAATAAATAATAATAATAAAGAAGAAGAAGAAGAAGAAGAAGAAGAAGAAGAAGAAGAAGAAGAAGAAGAAGAAGAAGAAGAAGAAGAAGAAGAAAAAAAAAAAGAAGAAGAAGAAGAAGAAGAAGAATAAACTTTATCTCATATGAAACTTGGCAATCTTGTAGATTTTTCCATTCTACGTCTATTTCTATTGTCAAATAATATGTGCTTTCTTGATAAATTTCTTGTATAGAAGGAACAAAATTGACGTCACCCAGCTCTTTGTTATTGTTTTTAGCTGTCATTTTTATAATAAGGTCTCACCGAATTGTGTTAATCAACATTTAACATTACACAAGGTTTCGTGCCTTGATAACTTGATAACATGGGTGCAAGCAACTGGACCTCAAAAAGCCTGCAAGTCGATTTATGACCAGACATATAATCTGAAAAAGCCTGCAAGATTCATCTAGTCTTCATAATAGTAGTCCACAATTGTTGTATGTTTCATCCAAAGGTTGTAATGCAGTAATTTGTTAAGTTTCTTGTCACAAGTTGCACAATTAAAAAAAAAAATAATCAAAAACTCAATCAAATCCAAATCGCAAAAAGCCGGCGACGTTTTTTTCGGTAATCCAATCGGCCGGCAGGCCGGCTGTAGCCGGCATTCTTACACCCATGTGATATATTATATCTGACTGGTAGATGTTATGAGTTTTTTTTTTAAACTACACGCATAGCATCAATATTTGAAAGATATGGTTGTTGATATTGATAAAATTAACGACAGAGTGGTAAGAAAGAGAGATATAAATTGAGACAGGGGAGAGAAAGAAAGAGAAGGGGGGGGGGGGAAACGAAATAGAAAGTGGAGGAGAAAGAGAAGAAAAAATACCAGCAAATTAAAATAGAGAAAGACAGGGATAAAGAGAGGGGGGGGTGGGGGGGGGAGGGGGCGAGAGAGATATGAAATATTGAGTGGACGAGAAAAGGAAATACAAACAATATAAAAGATGGAGAGAAATAGAGTTTGGGGTAGGGGGAGGGAGAGAGCGAGAAAATATAAACAAGTTAAAATACCTAACGTAGGGAGAAATTGAGACAGCTGAGTCAACACAAAATAATAATATGCCCATAAAAGGAAAAGTCCAATTCTTAGAAATTTGGCGAATCCATTTCGCTTAAAGAGAGAGAGAGAGAGAGAGAGGAGAGAGAGAGAGGAGAGAGAGAGAGAGAGAGAGAGAGAGAGAGAGAGAGAGAGAGAGAGAGAGAATCCGTAGACAGATTTCCAACAATGATTCCCATATCTCAAGCCAGCCAGTCTACATTTTAAATGCACGACATACATGTTTACCCTCCTTACGTCCAGTACCAGGAGAGATTTGGTGAGAGTAGTGAGGAAGTGGGGGGGGGGGGGGGGGGGGGGGGGGGTTGCTACACAGGGATGAGAATAGCGAGAAGGGACGGCGGCTAGGCTAGGCTACCCTCCCTACCTGTTGGTTACAGGGGTGAGAATAGCGAGAAGGGGCAACTACCTCTATTCTCATTCCGGGGGTGAGAGCTCGATCGCTTTTCTATTCTCATCCCGGGGGTGATAATAGAGGCAGCCTAATCTAAAATCTCATCCTGGTTAATGAATGAATTAGTAACCCATGGCATCAAAACGGCATTATGTGGGAATGAACAAGATGAAAAAAAATTGAAAAGAAGGGAAATTTTTACCTATCAGAAACATGAAATTGTTTGGGTTTTTTGTTGTTGTTGTGAATGAAACTATGAAACGTTATCCCATAGTATTCAATAAAAACACACATGTGACTATAAATTCAATTATCATCATCAAATTATGCATATTGTCGGTTTGAGGCCACGACTAACATTACAGCTGTTAATGTCTGTTTTTTAATGTAAAGGGGAAAAAAGCATTCCCTTATGTCTCTTAATTTTTCAATTTTTTTTTTTGGTTATGTTAAATTTCATCAACTTCAAACCATCCTTTTAATAGTGTAAATGAGAAAAAAAAAAAATAATATCACCTAATAACATCAAATCATGACTTATTTACATGACTCATTCTTATTCGCACCTTCCACTTTCTCATTCCTATTTGGATGGAGATGTTTTCTTGAACAGCTCTCTTCCACAAATCCTTTTGTAATTCTTTTTTTTTTTTTTTTTTTGTTTTTTTTTTTTTTTGTTTTTTGGTTGGGGGTTGGTGGTTCGTCTTGCTATTTGATGGAGGATTCTGGGAGGCTTATTGGTGGCGGCTTGAAATTTAATCTTTACCGTTTTCGTTTCTTTCCAAAAGTATGAAACAAATTAGATAAAGAAGTCAATGAATATTACATTGCATGTCTTGGATATATAATATTGCAGAACAGTAGAGTTAAATGTGCGGAGCTTTGTGGAGTTTGATATGGCAGTTGATCTTCACACAGGTCTAAGGATAGCAACAGATTGTTATGCTTTTCTAATTCTGGCATCTTTGTCAGTTCCTCTTGTGTCATGAACTATAATACCTATTATACGATATGCTATTCCGTGATATTTTAATTCATGTCTGTTATTCGTTATTACCCCGTGTGGTGTCCGGGGTCCCTCAACTGAGAGGGTCAAGAATAGCCCAACGCCAAGCCAGCGTGTCGTAAAAGGCGTGATTCCCCCATCTTGAGTCATCTGGTCCTCCAGGTTGGGGGTTGGCAAAGGGTTAACACCCCTTTCCGTTTAACTCAAACCGTTACAGAAACGCAGACAGACAAACCAAATCCTTTTTTTTAGCTTGGGCGACCGAAGAGTTTCTGGAATGACAGAATTTATGAAGCTGATATACAGAGAATTGGTAAGACCTGGAATGAGATTAAAAAGATAGCTCAGGATAGAGAAGGATGGAAACTGTTTGTCTGTGGCCTATACCCTGACCCAGGGTGAAAAAGCAATGATGATGATGATGATTCGTTATCAACTCCCTATATATATATATATATTCTGAGGTCGATTACATTTGCTATTTCGGATGAGACTTCCAACTTTTCTTGCATGTCCTGTATGCGGTAGCTTAGAAAAGTAATATCATCATTAAATTCTAAGTATTCTCACTTTTTGAAGAAAAAAAATCTCCGTCTTCGCCATAATTAACACACGACTTTCCTGTGATATCAAGCCATGTTTAGGGTTAATCAGGCCCATTGAACTTTGAACTCGGTTATCTAGTCATATTCGTATTAATGTTATCCTATACACGACATACTTATAGAAATTCTCTTTCAGTTTCTGGATTTAACCGAATGGACTTGACTTTTAAGGTATCAGTGAACAGTACTATCTACTGGTCAGGGGTTGGGTGCAAATCTCAGTGGCCAAAAGGAACAGCGTGTGTAAAAAAAAACTCCAACAAAACCAGAAGTAAATAAATAAATAAATAAATAAAAACGAGAACAAAAACAAAACAACAAACTAACAAACAAACAAAAGAAAAAAAAAAACGTAGTAAAGACAGATACCGTAAGACAGATACGGACAAGACTGATATTTGGTGGCAATAGTTACAGGGATAATACAAATTCAAAAAAAAAAAAAAAATAAATAATAAAAAAAATTAATTAATTAAAAAAAACAAAACACTAATCCAAACAGACATGGTTGGAAGCTAATTCTCAGCTAGGTGGAAGCCTATAGTTGAGAACTGAAATTCCAGCAAGGGTTATAAAATTAAATAAGAAAATTCAATGAAAATAAATGGTAAATATAAATAACACCAATAACAACAACAATAGATAACATAACATGTCACAATAAGGGTTGCTTAGGTCAAAGGCCGTTAAATACCCTGTGGAAAAATAAAGAACAACAATAGCTGCAGCAACCACAACGAAAACAAATCAACACAAACCAAAAAAACTTGATTAGAAAATGAAAAAGAGATCAAAGACTAGCTTAACTATAGGGTAATCTAACCCCCTCCCCCCAAAGCAAGATTGACATTAACAGGATTAATAGAATACCTTTATTGATTGCAGGTAGATTGTGTAGTTTTACAGCCATGTGAAGTGTGAGGAATCAGAGAACATGATTTGTCGAAATATCGATCGTGTTTTCCCTAACCACCTCAAACGTCTTGCAGGATTGAAACAATCGAAATCATTATTCATACCGATGGCAACAAACAACAGGACAATGATATCTAGCAAGGCCTTCTATCATATATCTATATAAAAGGCCAGATGTCAAGTTGACTGAAATTGGAGATCCAAGAGATTAATGAAGCAAATTTAAATACATAATATTACAACAGCTTCGAGTATAAGATTATCTTTATTGTCTCTGAACAACATTGCTTATTATTATGATTCTTGAAGAACATTTGATGTTCAATTTTATATGTAGTTTGTCTCCGAATTTATCTGTTCTGTTTTTCTTCAGGCAAAAAATCAAGGATGTCTCATAACTTCGATAACATATTATAGAGCTACCAACTTCCGTTCCCCCTGAGATCTCTCTCTCTCTCTCTCTCTCTCTCTCTCTCTCTCTCTCTCTCGCTCTCTCTCTCTGTCTCTCTCCTCTCTCTCTCTCTCTGCTCTCTCTCTCTCTCTCTCTCTCTCTCTCTCTCTCTCTTATATATATATATATATATATATATATATATATATTATATATTATATCTGTGTGTGTGTGTGTGTGTGTGTGTGTGTGTGTGTATGTGTGCATTGTACGATCCTGTCCTGTTTTAAACTACCTGATATCTTGACTTTATTCTTCGGTAATTAAATAATGTTTGCATAGTTAAAATTATTAATCTGATATTTAGTAAATGCTGTTCATGGCATATTCCTATTGTATTTCATAACAACGACTTTGAATTTTAATTGTTTTATTATTTTAATTGTTTCCTTTGGTGCAGATGTTCCTATGTCTTGAATGTATGAAAATGAATGATAATGATGATGATGATGATAACGATAAAAATAATAAAGATAATAATAGTAATAATTTAAAAAATAATAATAATATAATAATAATGTGATATAATAATAATAATAATAATAATAATAATAATAATAATAATAATAATAATATATAATAATAATAATAATAATAATAATAATAATAATAATAATAATATATAATAATAGCTGGCAAACATGAACTGGGGAACTGACCCTAAAACTCTAAGGACCACAGCATTGGCCCTCAGCTACTCAACTGCGGAGTACTGCTCAGCTGTATGGGCCCGATCATGCCATGCCTCCAAGCTAGACCCCGAGCTCAACAACGCCTGCCGGATCATAACGGGCCAGCTGAGAGCAACACCATTACCACTGGTCTACCGTGCAGCAGGAATAGCCCCACCACACATCCGGAGGGAAACCCATGCCCAAATACAAAAATACAAACAGGAAATGGACCAGAGACACCCCCTTCATGACCACAATTGCCCCAAAAGCAGGCTCAAATCAAGAAAAAGCTTCCTCACAGTAGAGAGCCTTCACCCAGACCACTCAGCATTCTTCCGCCTGGACAAATGGGTAGAATGGGACAAGACAGCAAACGATGCCTCCAGCCCCCAACAGAAAAGCTCCCAGCAGGCACAGACCTCAAGAGAAAAGAATGGGTGGCGTTGAACAGAGCTAGAGCAAAGGTGGGAAACACCGCCACCAACCTCTTTAAATGGAAAATCTCACCGGGCACTGAATGCCCATGCGGTCACCCCAGACAGACCATGGACCACATCCTGTCCGAATGCTCGCTGGGACCTCACTGCACCAATGCTGACCTGAGGGAATGCAACCAGACTGCCCGGGACTGGCTGACTCACTGGCGCGACAAGATATGATGATGAAATATATATAATAATAATAATAATAATAATAAATAATAATAAAAATAAATCATCATCATCAGCAGCATCATATCATCATAATAAATAATAATAATAATAATAATAATAATAATAATAATAATAATAATAATAATAATAATAATATATACATAATCATAATAATAATCATCATCATCATCATCATCATCATATCATATCATAATCATAATAATATAATATAATAATAATAATAATAATAATATAATATAATAATAATAATAATAATAATAATAATAATAATAATAAATAAAAAATAAATAATAATAATATAATAATAAAATAATAAAAAATAAATATAATAATATATGGAAAGTATGATGATGATGATTGTGGCGGGTTGTGTGTTATTTTTGTGAGATCGAGTCCAACCGATAGCTCAATGGTCTGGATTCGAACTAGTATGCGCGCTATCGTTACCAGCTGCGACACTCAACCTATACCACAAACGGCTCAGGTTTAATCTAGGGGTGATTACGAATTGCTTTAGGGTCCCTTATAACTTAATTGTATTAATAACAAGTGAGTCAAGACAATAGTAACGCCCAATACAACAATAGCAATTCTATACATAAAGTTTAATTAGATTGTTACAGGAAAAGATAAAAAGAATCAGTATTTATTTAATATCAGGAAGAATAGCTCTAATTGAGTGGATCTAATCTATTATCTATTTATCTATTTACTTTGATATAATCATATGTGTCGGTATGTGATTCATTTGAAAATGGTATAAGCCTGTGTGGCTTATCTTTATCCTGCCGGCTTGCTTGATTGAGGCTAATGTATCAGCTAGTTCCAGGGTTGGCTCCTGCTTGCAGGGTTTTCTGGACTTCACAACAGTGTGTTGTAGTTATGGACTGACATCAGGGGTTTACCACTATGCAAGGACTGGGAGGCAGGGATTCGGCACGGGCTGGGTGCTTCAAGGACAAGGACCTTCAATTAAGAGTTAAAACAACAAGGACTTAGAGCCAATCGAGTTTGTCTTTCGCCACCGGATCGTCCTTGAGCGACACATCATAATAGCCTTTATTTGCCGACAAAGGCAAGGAGAAGCAGTAACTCCATGATAATGGTAGTTATTAAATTTGTATCAAACATCAACTGACAGTCGAGCTATCTTACATGATGAAAATTTAACAGGGTTGTGTCCCTGGTATTTCTTTATTTATTTTTATTAATTATAATTGAGGTTATGATGTGTGGCCGGCGATTGGCGGTAGGGTACAGACATTCAAGCAATATACATATTGAATATAAATGAAATAATAGCATAGATTATAAACAAATGTTAACTATAGTATAAGATACATATAGATATAGTTTTGTACAGGTATTCCAACTTACGAACATCCATGGAATAGCACAATTAAAATATATACACAAACTATAATAGTAATGCTAGATTAAAATTGAATTCACAGTAAAATCTCGTTCCACTTTGAATGTTAACCAATAATTCATTTTACCTTCAACCGAGGGAAGAACTTTTTACAAGTTTGAAATTGGAAGGGTAGCTCTTCTTTCTTGGTATCTTAGCGTGTGTGTGATTCAATTCAGAGATGACTTTGATTTTGTGAATTAAAGGGACGCGTCTGAATTATGGGAATAGCCAATCAGAAGAATGTTCCTGTTTTAGATAGCCAATGATATTCAGATGCTTTGGTAAGAAAGAATAACGGAGAGCTAGAACAGTAATTGCAATTTTAGCAACTCTTGA
The DNA here is from genome assembly GCF_034508935.2 of Berghia stephanieae. Classification (NCBI taxonomy): domain Eukaryota; kingdom Metazoa; phylum Mollusca; class Gastropoda; order Nudibranchia; family Aeolidiidae; genus Berghia; species Berghia stephanieae. The sequence continues at coordinate 68,378,128 of NC_088360.1, read as the reverse complement.
AAGAGACAAGAACCTCAGGGCATATGCACGTTGGAGTCTTGTTTGGAAAGAGTATTTAGCAGGGGAATATGAATACAATGGGCAGATAATTTGAACAAGTAAGTAAGCCTTAAGCTGAAAGTGAGTGTTCCGTTATACAATGGGAAGGTTTCCCACCTATCGACCAAATTTTCCGTTATCAAAATTTAGAGCTTTATTGGAGAAAAGACTGTTCATGGTTTGAGTATTTTAACTGGATGTGTTAATCTGCCTTGGCAAATATATATCGTCCACTAGATTTGAAGTGGTTTTGAATGAGACGCAGACGAATGATAAAGAAATCACGCAGTGAATGAAAACCGTTCGTACAATGATGATGATGATGGTGACGTTGCTGATGATATGATGATGATGATGATGATGATGATGATGATGATGATGATGATGATGATGATGATGATGATAACATTAATAATCACAATAGTGTACATTTAAATAGCGCCAACATATCAAGCAATATTATGAGATCTATGCGCTTTACAAACATATCATTAGACAGATACCATATCTATTGGATTTAGACAGATACATAATAATATATGTATATTTAAAACTCTTATCAACATATAAATGCATGCAAAATGTTTTAAATGTACAACAAAAATCAAGCCAAGAAATGGTTTGTAAAAAACATAAAATATACATTTTATTAAAAAATATTTAAAATATTTGATTTTTGAGGCTGTCAGTCGATCTAATCTTGCTCCTGTTTTAAATCGAATTTTTAAATGTTTTCTGCAATTGATTATTGTGTTTTGTATATCAAATTGATTGTGACGTCACGTTGTATTTTATGATGCCATTTACTGTAAGATCGAGCAAGTATGTTTAGATAAATTTTAAATAAATACATTTTTTTCAATACCGTATTATATATTATATATATATATATATATATATATATATATATATATATATTATATATATTTTATATATATATATAAATATATATAAATATAATATATATATATATTATATATATATATATATATATATATATATATATATATATATATATATATATATATATATATATATATATAATATATATTATTGAATCGTGTTGGATACAAATATTGTACGAATAGTGCTCGACATGTAGCAATGGAGCGAATTATTATTTTAATATTCACTACAATGTTGGAGTCAGTCTACATCGATGTTTCAGGCCTTTTCAGCCATCGTCAGGACTGTGTGTTCATGAGTTTGGTTTGTTGCGTGTTGTTGCTTGTTGAAGACTCCAACATTGTGGTAAATATTAATATATTTATATATATATTATATATATATATATATATATATATATATATATATATATATATATATATAAACCAGTTTTTATCTATCTATTGTGAACTGTTTTCATCCCAATTATACGTCGAGTCGGGAACCAGTGTGCTATTTTTATTATTTATTGATTAATTAATTGTTGTCACTCACCGAGTTTTTGATTTAATATCTATGATACGCAACCTTGATCTATGCTTACTGAGTTGTACTTATGGTTGATTTTTAGATCTGACAACAATGGGTTATTCCAATAAATAGTATATCTGTTCATTATTTGCTATTTCATCCATAAGCAAGAGTTTCAGTTTCTATAATAATATCGAAATTTGTAATCTCAGTAAGGTTAAGTTTTATCCAAATAATTTGGAAGTTAATTATTAATTCTCGTAATGCGTTTTTTTTTTTTTGCTGTGTTGATAGTTTGTTAAGTCAGATAATATTCAGTCGATTTATTGATTGTTTGAATTTGATTGGGTCGTGTTTTTTCATAATGGTTTCCACTGTTGTTGTAATCGTATGTGTCATTAATGATGTTATGCTCTTATTTTCTCTCTCTCTCTCTCACACACACACACACACTCTGTGTGTGTATGTGTGTGTGTGTGCGTGTATGTGTTTGTTGTTTTGTTTGTTTGTTTTTTTTGTTACATCGTCTTCCTCTCTTCTCTCTTTTTGTGAGGTGATTGATAACAAAAATGCGTTGGGTTTTATTTATGTCGATTGCATAGTCTTGTGGTTTAATATGGTCACCTTCATGCCATGGGTGAACAAACATTTCCACAGCATCAAAATTATGGTCTATGTTTATATTCTGTCTATTGAAAATTACCCATACCATTCGTCACGTGTTATAAAACATAATACATATTTGTCTCTATAACTTTTCCTCGTAACTTGATGTGTAGAAAGCCACAAGCTGCACTATACATAAAAAGACCATAGCTCACTATAATCAATGATACTCGTTGCCATAATAATGCATAATGCTCACTGCACTAAAGATAAAGTGCAGTCTCCAATCCGAAGTGGTACAAACGCTCTTTTTAAACAATATTATAGCACATTGTTTTAGTTGTATATTGCTTCATCAACTTAATTTGGTTCAGGATCTAGTTGCTTTACTAACATTTTGTGTTTTTTAAATGACGCTCCAGACAACAACTATTATATTTCTTGATGATTAATCATTTGATTGACACAGGACAGACTAATGAAGTGAAATGTTATTCAAAATCGTACAGACAGCAAATGTACATTAAGGTAAGATTTTGATTGATTATTCGAATTACAGTTTTGTCTGCATTTGACATGAATTATTAATAGTTATTTCACGAGATAATTGTCGTACTCTTGAAAAAATCGTATTTGAATATTTGGCCAGAAAACTCTTCCTTCAAATATCAATCAATTTAAATAATCCTCGTCTTGGCAAAAACTCTCAAACCTGAGACTCTGTGCAAATTTTTTAATACGAGTTTTTCCAGAGTACGGCAGTTAATCATTTGAATTGTCATTTCGTAATCATTTCATTGCTTTAGGACTGACTAATAAATTGAAAAATATTTCAAAATCGTACAGAAAGGTAAGAGTCAATGATTGGAATTAGTTTTGTGCACATTTGACACTAGTTAAAAACAAATTCATGTCCTACAACTGCCAAACATTTTGTATTTATTCTCACATATTTTACTCTTAGATAATTTAATTATAATATATTTGTTAAATTCCGTCTGCTTTCACATAATATATGAAATACGTGCCCATTTCGCAATTGAGCTGTATATATATATATATATATATATATATATATATATATATATATATATATATATATATATATATATATATATATACAGAAACATATGTCATGGCCACATATAAGTGAGTGATACAATTTAAATATATATATATATATATATCTGCTCTTGCTATTACGCTTATGATAAAAACGGGTTTTCTCCAAAACGAAGTAAAATCGGTTCCGAGTGGCTGTTTACCAACTTGATATACTGATTGCTTTTCTGATTAACTTTGTCTTTTTCTTTTAAGAAATAGATCAATGTATCTATACACTTCTTAACCTTATGAATTTACGTATGATAAATCAGCTGCTTTAAATTCGAGTAAACGTTCAATGTTGAATAAAAAAAAAAAAATACATTCAAGGGAAGAAACTTTTTAAATTAAAAAGTATTCCTAAGAAATAATGGGTTACTTCCCTTAAATTGATTCAGTGTCGACTTCGCGTTATCAACTTCATCATCAACAGCCGCCGAATCATCACCATCATCATCATCATCATCATCATCATCATCATCATCATCATAATCATCATCATCATCATCATCATCATCATCATCAGCAGCAGCAGCAGCAGCATCTTCATCATCATCATTATTATTATCATCATCATCATCATCATCATCATAGTCTCTTCTTCGTTATCATAATCTCTTCACCATAGACATTATTGTCATGGTATGGGTCACAGTTTCATTTGACCTCTCTATGATGAAAGCTATTAGTTTAAATGAGACTTCCTAAACAGGGCATTAACTATACATTGGATTGTTGGACTTTTCTGTAGGATGTTTTGCACGGAGACCACTAGCTTGATTTTGGCATAGCAGCAATCCACTCAAAAGCAGATGAACCTGTTCCGGGTCAGCATGGAGTCATTTTTTTTTCAATTTGTCTCCTGATTATCACAATGGAATCTCAGATTACATCCGGATATAACAAGCACCCGGTTATAACACGTGACTTTAAAATCCCCGTGTTTTTTCTCCCTCTTTTCCTTTAGTAAAATGTATCGGCTATAGCAGGATTTCGGTTACAACAGGAGCGCGAAACCCATTCAAAATCTCCTACATTACCCTCAGCTAAGCCTACAGCCAAAGGCAACCGAGAGCTAGGCTAGACCTTGTTGATGAATTTTCGGTGCGTGTGTGTGTGTGTGTGTGTGTGTGTGTGTGTGTGAGAGAGTTTGTGTGTGAGTGTATGTGTGTGTGTGTGTGTGTGTGTGTCAGTGTCTGTACGTACACAGGCTACTTACTACTATGCTACATCGGTTTAAATGCTGATTTAGGCCATTTGGGTTATTTCCCTTAAAATTTGGCTGTAACAAGACTCGGTTATAAGAGAGATTTTAGTTTCTCACACCGAGGTTCCACTGTATATCCTCTCAATTATGGTAGGTAGCTTGGTCTTTTGGTGTGTCGGAAAGTACTTTACAATAGATTAACATTATAGCTGAAGAATAGCAACACTACTTCATTTATCTTTGGACGACACAGAACTGGGATAAAATTTATGGGCTTTTGTTCTGAAAGACCACGAAATTATTTATATGCATTTGCAAATGACTTACCGAAAGCGGTGCTAGAAATTGTGAGATTCTAGCACAAAAGGGACGCCTAGCAGATAAGCTATACCTTATGAGATGGATATAAGATTCACTATGTGACTTTTGCGGCTATGTGGTCATGTCGTATGACACTCGCCTTCGGGTCGAAAGGTACTGGGTTCAAATCCTGCTCTGAGCGGAGCATAGTTGATCCCTTAGAAAAGGCTCTCACATTCCATAACCATAGTAGTCTTTCCGAGGCAGTTGGCCCATGGAGCCGGAGTTTATACCGGTTTCTATAGCGTGAAACGGACAATAGCAATTGCTTGCTAACCTTTGGATAGGACGCTAGTCTATCGCAAAGTACTTTCCGCCAGATCTAAGAGACCCAGCTACCCATTCACTGCTGGGTGGACAGGAGGGTCAGAAAAAAAATCTCGACTGCACCCGGGATAGATCTTGGTCCCTTTGCTTCTGAAGCGAATGCTCTACCAACTGACCTATTGGGACCCCCAATAGGTGTAAAATGAGTACCTGGCCCTTAACAGCGTAGTCTCTGTCCGAGAAAAAATTGCACTATCGCCGTCCTACATGTGTTGCTGTCGGCTAGGGACCCCGCGTAAAGCGCTATGAGCACGTTTGTAGATGTTGCGCTGTATATAAAAGCTCGAGTTTTTTTTTTTTTTGGACCGGATATAGACGAGCCATTGTGAAGCGAATTGACCATGGTGAAGTTGTGAAAATGCACTATAGATAGAATGCACTTGGCTAAGGAGTTCACAACATTGCCATCCGGAAGTATAACGGACCAACACACAGACTCTGTGTAACCATGAACTTTTATAGTCTGGTTAATACAGTTTAGTGAGAACAACTCACAAACGCGGATGGCAAAAACAATAACAAAGGCCTGAGTGACGTCATCTTCGAACTATCTATAATATATATGAGTACATATTATTGTCAATATAGATATCACATCACGCTTATGAAGTGATGAAGAGAATAGAGTCATCCATATATTTTACGAGAAAAAAAATGTATTTCTTATTTCTCACATTATCTATACTTTTGTTATCCACTTTCATGGCGCCCAAGTGATTGATGAGGATACTGTACTAGCTTCATAATGATGGGCCAGTTAATCAGTAACACTACAAAAAGGGGCAATTATTTCTTTTTTTTTTTTTTGGTTCTTTTTGTTTTTTTTATTGATTTCTGTGTTTGTTTGTTTTTAAGGAAATGAAATTGAAGGGAGAGAGTGCTAAGTTGTACAACATAATGACGCATTAACATTCCAACTGTGTAATTCATCCAACACAAAGAACAATAAAACGCTATACGATTGCTGTACTTGAATCTAAAGATACTTTAATTTCACTCTTATGGGTACGCCTTACCCTGGAGCCCATAACAATGATTATATGGAGATACTAAATCCGTCACGCGTTAATGCATCCTTACTCACATCCACCGATTAACCATTTAACTGCCGTTCTCTAGAAAGACACGTATTTTATAATTTGGCCAGAAAACTCGTCCTTTAAATATCAATCGATTTAAATTACTCCCATCTCGGCAAAATCTCTCAAACCTGGAACCTCCCGAGGGTCATTTAAATCGATCGATATTTGAAGGACAAGTTTTCTGGCCAAATTTTTTACTGCTTAAGGAGTTTTTCTTTTCTCTTTCCATCATTATCCATATGGCTTTCCTTTCCCCTTCCTCTGTGTTGATGTCGATATTATTTGTTTACAAGTTAACGTATCGAGGCAATCAATTTACAAATGTACCATATTTAAATATTCGTTCTTTCACACAATCAGAGTCTGTTATAACATTATGAATCAATCTGGCATGCAGTCAATAGACATTTTTGAAAACTCTGAATGTCAGCTTGTTATAAGATTTTCATTGTTCCGTGTACCGATTGTCTCTTCAACCGGTTTACTGCCGAACTTTTGAAAAACTCGTATTTAAAAATTTGGCCATAAAACCGGTCCTTCAAATATCGATCGATTAAATTGACCCTCATCTTGGCAATAACTCTCAAACTTTGGACTTCGTGAGATCATTTAAATCGATTGATATTTGAAGGAAGAGTTTTCTGGCCAAATTTTTATAAACGAGATTTTATTTCCAGAGTCCGGCGGTTTACTGGTTAAACCTGAATAATATTAAATTGACTATTTGCTTTAAAATGTATAATTAACACCGCTTAGGAGAAATTTTTTGTGTGGTGTTTATATGAATTGATTATTACACCCCGCCCTCTTCTGTTTGAAATGTTTTATAGTAGGGGGCATTAGGTCAAAAAAAAACCTTGAATTGTGTAAATTATGGTTGAAAGCATGAAAATTACATATGTTGTAGAATATGAAAAATCCTGTAATGTATGTTATAGAACCACTCTCAGAGATCAGTATTAGTTGAGATACAAGCTTTTTAAGATTTTGAAATTAATGGAAGACAAAAAAAAATGCGTTCCTTCCTATTGTGTCAACATTCAAAACAAGGCGACCCATGTTATTTTACGTCATCCTTGGATTCTCATTGGTGACTATTTTTAGCGTCAAACCCGATGTTTTCCTTTCACTGAACTTTCGATTCACGAACTAGATATCCGAATCGTTTAATCGTTAATATTATTCAATTTTGCTAGTTTTGAGGGATTTCTATCATGCAGAATTCTAAAATAATAGATTTTTGTTTATCTGATTTAGCAAGTATAATCAGATGTAGATTATATTGTCCATTTTATTACTAGGAACTGATAAATTATTATTTAATAAAACACGAAATAAGTCGCTTTGAAATGTAAAATTAAATCGAGATTTTTCTGTAGAGGTGGGCCTGAAAAGAACATTCTATCTAAAAATCAACGTAGCGATTTTCTCAGCCCATATCTGCGTCAGATTGTTTTCAATGCAATATTTTGAAAGACATTTATTTTCATACCTAAATCCTTAAAAAACGGAAGGAAACGCTTGTAATTTTTTGAAAATTAAAATTTCATACGGACCCTGGTGTCAAGTTGTCTTTCTGGCTTCACCATTTCAGGCAGAATGATTTTTGATTGTTCTGCATTAAATAAGGGAATCCCGTCGTTTTCTGTTTGAAGCGTTGGTGTTGTACGGAACTAGAGGTCTACTAGTGTCGAGCGGAAGTCTCGATGATACCTCAAGTCATCGGCCACCAACACTCAAAACTTCCCGAACTCGATGACCAAGGAAAAGTCGGGAATTCCCGAGAAGTAGCACTTCAACTGAGCTTTGGATGGCTTTTTTGTATTAAAACTTAAAATACATTAAATAAATTCACTTTGTATAATAATAAAACATTGATACCTATAACCATTTTGATCTATTTACGACGTTTGTGTTTTGTTAGCTGTTTAAAATATGATATAACGTCAATACCCAATACCAATGACTAGGTATTGAATGAAAGCACCGATGACTAGAGCGATGCTCGAGACTTTTTTGAGTCTCGAGACTCAAAAAAGCATCGAGACGCAAAAAAGTCTCGAGCTTCGCTGGAATCATCGCCGGCGAGAGAGGGGTGAACAATGCAGATAGTACACATTGTTAGTAACGCGTGCGTCGCTCGCGCAGTATAGTCTCGAGACTCGGGACTCGGGACTCAATACGAGAAGCATCGACGACCAAGATTCTCGAGACGAGAAAAGCATCGAGAACTAAGTGGAGGTCGGGAAGTTCTCAGTCCTCGATGACCTGACTTCTCAAAACCTAAAGCATCGATGACCTTTTGGTGACCCGGATGCCCTCCCTAAGGTCTACGCGTTGAATGGTTACATTCTTAAGAAGAAGAAAAAGAAATCAGTGAGAGCATGAGAAAACAAAGAATTAATCGTAAGGAACAGAACCACAGAAGTCAACATTCCATTAGAGCTCCGAGGCCAGAAACTAAAATAACCCCCAAAAACGGTAAAAAACAAAACAAAAAAAAAAAAAACAAAACAAACAGATAAAACAACAAAAAGGTGAAATGAAGAAAAAAGAAAGAGAGATAGAGCAGTTCTTTCTTTGTCTTGTCTTCGAGATTGAAGATTTCTATCTGTTTGTCAAAGTTGAAATTGTGAGTTTGACTTTACAAATACCAGCGTGAAGCTTATATGATAAGAATAAAATAGACAAGGTAAAATAAGTCTAATTTTTGCCTGGCATCAGAGTAGGCTCATCATAAAATCGAAACGTGTCTATAGTACAAATTCTGCTGACAAAACCATCTTCTGGTCGCACGGTATGTTTATGCGGTGGTAGAAGTAGTAATAAGTATTATTATTGGTGGTCGGGTGGTGTTAGTGGTTGTAATGTGGCAGTAGTAGTAGTAGTAGTAGTAGTAGTAGTAGTAGTAGTAGTAGTAGTAGTAGTAGTAGTAGTAGTAGTAGTAGTAGTATAGTGGTAGTAGTAGAAGCAGTAGCAGTAGCAGCAGCAGCAGCAGCAACAGTAGTAGTAGTAGTAGTAGTAGTAGTAGTAGTAGTAGTAGTAGTAGTAGTAGTAGTAGTAGTAGTAGTAGTAGTAGTAGTATTTTGGAGTCATTTAATCGTTGGATATAATAAAATGACGTAAAAGTTTTCTGGCCAAAATGTACAAAGGTGTTTGGTTATTGGCCGGCAGTGTTATGGCTGGGCCGGGGGCAGGGATAGGTGGCTTGGTAGATGTAATCTCACCAGAGGTCCCATTCAGCCAATCCAATGGGAACATCAATATTGACAGTAATGCTGACTACCGGCAGTTTGGTTTTCCTGTTTTTAACGATACATTCTATCTGCCATAACAGCTTTTATTTTAGATTGTTTTTATGTTATTTGAAATTAGATCCGTTTTTATTTTATTGTAATTAGACAATTTTAAGTGGGAAAATCATTCAAGAACGTAAAGCTTTAAAATAAACGAATGTAGAGAAACTTCTTTTTTTAAAAAATCCGCTTATCTGACACTCGGAAACTACCCAAATTTTGCACATTTGGGCGCTGCTCTGCCGCTGAGGCCTGGGCTATTATTTTGGACATTTCTAGAAAATGATACAGTCAGAAATTTTCATCGGAATGGATTAAAGGATAAAGGATTCAGAACAACGTAATATATTCTAGATTACAAGAATAATAAAACAAGCCCATTATACCTCTTGGTTATCAGTTGTGCAAATATGTGCACGTAGGGCGAGGTACAAATGTTAAAGAGATTGGTAAAAAAAACCAAAAAACCCGATCAGTTTAATCTATCCAACCAATGAACATAATCACCGTATAATGAGTTAGTGGCAAACATTGATGGCTGCAAAAACACAACGCCCTAAATACTGCTACCATGATAAGGATGATGATGATGATGATGATGATGATGATAATGATGATGATGATGATGATGATGATGATGATGATGATGATGATAATAATAAAAATAATGATAATGATAATAATAATAATAATAATGATAATAATAATAATAATAATAATAATAATAATAATAATAATAATAATAATAATAATAATAATAATAATATAATAATAATAGTAATAGTAATAATAATAATAATAATAATAATAATAATAATAATAATAATAATAATAATAATAATAATAATAATAATAATAATAATAATTAATATATATTATTATTTATTATTATTATTATTATTATTATTATTATTAAAAAAGATAATAATAATGATAATGATGATGCTGCTGATGATGATCATTATCGCCGTTATCATCATCAACAGGAGCAAGAACTACAACAATGTCGTCCTTATTTTCACAACATGGGCTCTTTAAACACATACGCCATATTGTCAGTGGTCAACTATGAGTAATAAAGATTTTCAAACACAAATACACACACACACACACACAACCCCAGTACCCCGGGCATTGTTCCCACATTCCCATGACCTGGCACCTCGTGTCATTCTCCCCATTCACAAGCTGGTAGTTGGTAAGGTACACAAGGATAGCCAGTAGCCACGACACTGACCTCACAACAACGGGGGGTAAAAAGTCATAGCTCCAAATAAGTAAACAACCATTAAATCTTTAACCAGGTAACTCCGTACTCAGGAAAGATGCCTATTTTTCAAAACTCATCCTATTTAATTTTTACTTGAGCGTTTATATAGCGCAATATCCACTAAACGCGCTCAACGCACTTTACAAAGGGTCCCTGACCAACTGCAACACGTAACATACAGAACGAGACATGACGCCTGTTAGCCTGTATTACACTTTTTTCGGCTAGGTGCTTATTTTACACCTGAGTAAAGTGAGAGAATATGAGTAAAGAGTCTTTTCTAAGACTCAACTACGCCAATCCGTAAGCAAGTGTCATACCAAAAGAACATAACATAGCGCCACCTTAACATTGATCGATTTAAATGCCCCTCATCTTGGTAAAAGCTCTCAAGACATTTGACAGGGAAAATAACTCAAAAAATAATAAAAACTGGACTATGGTCGGTTTATTATTATTATTGTTTTTTTTTTTTTTCATGTGGCTCTTCATATGTTATAAAAAGCAATACGAGGATTTGTCAAGGATACTTCCTGCAACAAAGAAATACAAGGAATTCGTAGAGCCCAATTCAAAAGGGGAAAAAATATATTATTTTTCAACCCGCCTTGCTCTTCTCAGACTGACCCCTCCGTGGCCAAGCCAGATTGCTATCCTCTGTATTCTTTCACAATTCTTGACTCCGGGTGAACCCTGAACTTGGTTGACACGACGCCTGCTTGTATATTTGGTATATTTGTACAGCTTTATCTATCTTTATCTTTATCCATCTATACGTCTTTCTATCTATCTATCTATCTTTCTATCTATCTATCTATCTATCTATCTATCTATCTATCTATCTATCTATTGTCTTCTTGCCGAGCCATCCACTTATTTTTTGGCCTGAAAACTCGTCCTTCAACTATTGATCGACATAAATGACCTCATCTTGGCAAACCCAGGACCTCGCGAGGTCTTCTTTGAATCTCAGATTTGAGAGTTTTGATCAAGATGAGGGTCATTTAAATCGATCGATATTTGAAGGACGAGTTGGGTTGTTTTTTTTTTGCCAAATATTTAAAAACGAGTATTTTCTAGTGTACGACATTTAACTGGTTAAAGTGAAGATTTCCTGTCTTGTTCACCCTGACATAAACCGGATCTGGGTGGTGGGTCACAATTAGGAAATCTCATTTAGGAAAACTCACAAGATGTGGTAAACCTTTTTACCCGGTCAAGTGTTCCCAGGATAACGAGAAAATAATTCATTACCAAATCTATTCATGCATTTTCCCACTTGGATATTGACTTTTTTTTTTGGCCAGCTCCAGTAGCTTAATCTCATCCACCGACAAGCTACTGTCAAAATTGAAGAGGCATATCATTGCTGCTGTGAGTGAACTCGAGGCTTTTAGGAAAACATGCCGTATTGTGAGAAGACGCGAAGTATTCGAGGAAAGAATGTTAATAGCTTGACAAGAACCTTCCTCCATAATATCTATATACACACACATCAAGGGGTCAGTTTGCATTTGGCCACTGTTCTATCCTATTTGGATAAAAGGCTTTTTCTTTTAAATCTTGCCTAGAAAACTTAAACTTCAAATGTTTTATAATTCAACATAACATTTAACATGTCAAAATTGTCAAAAACTCTCAAATACCAAAATTCTTCAGGAAGCTTTAGGTTTGACACCTTATGATAATATAGATAAGTTGTTTAAAGTAGAAATTTTCGCACCAAAATGAAAAAGAAATATTCTGTCAGAGTACGGCACTGTTAATCCTTGCACCGGATCTCAAAATATGAACATTCCAGACACTGGACACGGTTATCCTGGTCTTTGTATTGTTTTCTTTGTGATTTCTACACGGAATCTTTGATTGGAATAATTCTCCGTGTCACAACGGAGCGCCACCCATAATATTTTACCACACTCCAATTAAACAACTTTTGTCATTAAGACCAGATAACTTTTACATCATAAATCAGTCGATTAAAATGGCCCCCAACCAAGTTATCGAAAATTCTTTAATCAGACAAATCTTTGAAATCTCGGTTATAAAATGTTTTAAAGGGTTGATGGTAATTGTAATCGACTGACATGTGATGTCAATGTTTTCTGGCCAAAATGTCAATAGGCTTTCCTGTCGGTACACGGCCATATTGCTCTCATGGTCCCATTTCATTGCAACAATATTTCCGTTTCTGACGCTCTCCACTTTCTACGATGTGGAAACTAATGTGAGAAATTGAAATACCAAAGAGGATATGTTGGTAATTACAAGAAAGGCTTGGGCCTTTTTTTTATATGACGAGAAAAATCCTTGAGAGAATGACATTTATTTGTGTTTCTTTTTTCTCTCAAGATAATTCTTTTCTTCTCTGAGATCAATGCCAAAACATAAAAGGGAACGTGAGAAGTATCACTGGAATGTGTGACAGGGGAGGACATCTACAATCAAGGGCGAAAAGAAGCTAAATATAGCCTGATCAATGATTTAAATTATATTGAATTCAATTTATGCCACACATTGACTTGAAACAAAATGTCGACACTGGTGTAAAACACACAGAATTACAAGTAGTTGGCATAGTGTTAAAACCCTTTCTTGAATCAAATGATTCTAAGTTGATATCATGGAAGAAGCATTAATTTATGTAAATGAATAAATCACAGATCAAATTCTTTTCCACACTTCACCTATGATCATAAAACGATATTCCATTTGGAACACAATAAATATAATTGTTTTTAAAAGAATGGGTCCAAGATTTTAATTTTCCTTCTTTTCATTTAACTACAAGGAATTTACCCAATGGAAACCGTACGGTGCTCTTATTGGCTTACCAACCAGCGGCCTCGATGAGAAAAATATCCGCCATTTTGATGTTGGCTGGGAATCGCGTTACTATAGTAAACAAGCGCTGATCGGCCGTTCATGAAAACAAGTTGCTGCTCGCTCGTTTAACTCAAAATTATTCAAAACGATCTCTCTAAAATGATATAAATGTGACTTCTTAAGGTTTTCTTCACGGTCAAAACCACACAACATTCTATTAATGATTACGTCCGAGGCAAAAAGGAATATTGACAGGTCGACCGAGAGTTGAACTCGTGAGACGACAAACATCAATGCGAAGTGTAGCGAGAGTCAAGCTATTGTTTGTCTTGTCCTATTCTATATAGAGAAAAGGATAAATAGTATAGCCTCGTGTGTGAGTGGTTGCGTGTCATAGTCTTGTTTTTAAATTGTTTCTGTTGTTTATGTTTGTAGTGATGACTCTCTCACATTCAATTTCAATGCCGAAAGAGGAATTCCCGCACACAAGAAAGGGGAATTGGGGTGGTATTTGGCATACATATTGTATAGTATCTAGTTCTAAATAGATAACTGATTAGAATTATATTATTATATATACACAATGCCAAATACAATTCCGAAGTTTCCTTATTTCAAATGAAGTAAAGCTCCAAAACCTAATGGTAGTGATTGTAGTACTGAGTGTTAGTGAGGTGATGTGGTGTTGGTGGTGGTTGTAGTTGTAGTAGTAATAGTGATGATGATGTGGTGGTGGTGATGATTGTAGTTGTAGTAGTAGTGGTAGTGATGATGATGTGGTGGTGGTTGTAGTAGTAGTGGTAATGGTAATGATATGGTGGTGGTGGTGGTTGTAGTAGTAGTGGTCGTGATGATGATGTGGTGGTGGTGTTTGTAGTAGTAGTGGTAATGATGCGGCTATGTGGTCTAGTAGTATGACACTCGCTTCCGGATCGGAAGGTCCTGGGTTCGAGCCTCGCGCTCGGCGCATAGTTGAGTCCTTGGAAAAGGCTCTTTACTCACATTCTCTCACCGTACTCAGGTGTAAAATGAGTACCTGGCCGTTAACAGAGTTGTCTTTGTCCGAAAAATTGTAATATCGCCTAACAGGCGTCATGTCCCGTCCTACATGTTAAATGTTGACCAGGGACCCCTTGTAAAGCGCTTTGAGCACATTTAGTAGATATTGCACTATATAAAGCTCAATTAAAAAAAAAAATATTTCAATGATGATGATATGGTGGTGGTGGTTGCAGTAGTAGTAGTGGTAGTGATGATAATGTGGTGGTGGTTGTAGTTGTAGTAGTAGTGATAGTGATGATGATGTGGTGGTGGTTGTAGTAGTAAGGGTAGTGATGATGATGTGGTTGTGGTGGTTGTAGTAGTAGTTGTAATGGTGATGATATGGTGGTAGTGGTGGTTGCAGTAGTAGTGGTAGTGATGACGATGTGGTTGTGGTGGTTGTAGTAGTAGTGGTAATGGTAATGATATGGTGGTAGTGGTGGTTGTAGTAGTAGTGGTAATGGTAATGATATGGTGGTGGTTGTAGTAGTAGTGGTCGTGATGACGATGTGGTTGTGGTGGTTGTAGTAGTAGTGGTAGTGATGCTATTGTGGTGGTGGTTGTAGTAGTTGAGGTTGTGATGTGGTGGTGGTTGTAGTAGTAGTGGTGGTGGTGGTTGTGGTAGTAGTGGTAATGATGATGATATGGTGGTGGTGGTTGCAGTAGTAGTGGTAGTGATGACGATGTGGTTGTGGTGATTGTAGTAGTGGTAGTGATGATGATGTGCTGGTGGTGGTGTAGTAGTAGTGGTAGTGATAATGATGTGGGGCTGGTGGTTGTAGTAGTAGTGTTAGTGATGATATTGTGTTTGGTGGTTGTAATAGTAGATGATGTGGTGGTTGGAAAACACATTACAGG
>NC_088360.1:68350196-68357696 GCF_034508935.2 Berghia stephanieae | reverse complement strand
CATTTAAACTGATCCATAAAGGGTGTCAAAGTTTTCTGGTCAAAATGTACAAAGACGTTTTGCCAATGTACAGAGGGCAGATGATTTTGTGATCCCATTTTTAACCAGTTAACTGCCGTACTCTGGAAATACGCGTATTAAAAATTTTGCTAGAAAACTCGTCCTTCAAATATCGATTGATTTAAATGACATATATATTTGAAAGACGAGTTCTCTGGCCAAATTTTTAGATACGTCTTTTTTCCAGAGTACAGCTGTAAACTGATTAAATAGAATCGGGATCTAATAATTATATTCTCAGATGATTCACATTATTAAGCAGGAAAAGATCAAAAACGTTACTACTTATTGGTGCCATGCGTTTTTGGTAAAATACTCATAAGATTCACTAGCCGGATATAACGTACCAACTTACAAAAATGTGTAACTCTGAACGTTTGTAATCTCATTGATATAATTTAGTGATAACTTATCGCCAAAACTGTTGTCTTAAAACAATAACAGAGAGCAGAGTGACGTCAATTGCTTCCCTACTATAGTTTCATTTTCGTTAATGCACAGTGATTGGTTATAAACATGAGACTTTCAAAAATTCCCTATTAACGTCACGGTGACAAGAATCTCGGTCTTCTCCAACTCCAAGTATCCAATTTTGCATTATTTATTTTTTTGCTCATAAGTCAATTCCATATTTCTCCAAAAACTATCATTAATTGTGACCTTTTGTTTGAACCAAAAAGGTTTTCAACAAAAAGTACGCCATCGATTCTACATCCTGGTACATATTACAAAACTTGTCTTTATGAATTATTCGTGTTTGTGCGTGTTTTTATTTTTGTACGGTAAAAATATGTTAGCAAGTTGTGTCGTTATCTCTGAAAAGACCCTACTTCCAAATTATCATTCCAACACTTTTTTTTGTTTCAGACAAGAGACCATGATACATATCTTAGTTACTAATACACCTGTTGGCTGTTCATTTGAAAAATGAACCATGCAACAATGACTGGTTATATCCTTGTCCTCTTGTCTTATCTGCTCAAGGATTTAGATTTTATCGTTATCAAACCTGCAAAAGGTGGGAGGGGTGTCAGTAGATCACTCATCTCACAGATGAAAGTGTGCGGTTCGATTCCGACTTATGTTGAGGTACTTTTAATTTGTATATTTGTGTATGTGTTGGGGGGGGGGGGGGGGGGGGGATAGAAGGGTAGTGGGTGAGTGAGTGGCTATTTGTGTTGCGCGCGCGCGTTTTTGTATGTTTTTCTTTCTTTTGCAGTTTAAAAAAAAATTAAGTTGTATTTTCATTTACATTTTATATTCAATTATTAAAAAAAAAACCAGTTTTTGCCTAAATGAGGGTCATTTAAATCGATCCGTATTTGAAGGATGAGTTTTCGGGCCAAATTTATTACTACATCATGTCTTGTCCGAGTTGACCTGGTTGATCATCATCGTGACTGGATAGCTTCTAGAGATCACATATCAACAACAACAACAAAAAAAGAAAAGAAAGAAAAGACAAGTGCTACCTTCGTCAGCATTTTAAATAGATTTTAAGACAGTTTTAAAAATATGACTCATCTCTAAAGGCATGTAACGCACTATTTATTTCATAGAATAAGATAATAAAACTGTAAGGACGAGATTCACACCAGGACAATCACAATGTGTGTGGTTCATCAGGTACACACATGCATAAAGGAACGCACGGCTTAGGAAATTACTAGAATACATTTATCGCTGATCGTAATTATCATGATTAAAGATATAACCATCGTATCATTCATTATCAATAGGTGGTATTTTAAAGTTTTCAATTATATATCGTGAATGACTCGTAGGAATAATAATAATGTTTAAAATGCGCTAAGTGGAGCATAACCTAACGTATCCCATCATAATTAGTCTGTTGAAAATAAATAAAGTAAATATCATTGTTGTTAGCTTTATGAATTGAATAGCTTAATTACCACAAAGAGATAGTTGATGGTGGTGCATTATATCAATGTCATAAAGTTTGATGTTCTTCTTTTGATGTATGTAACTCTCTCTCTCTCTCTCTCTCTCTCTCTCTCTCTCTCTCTCTCTCTCTCTCTCTCTCTGTCTCCCCCCCCCCCTATCTTTTTCTATTTCACCCCCTCTCTCCCCGGTTTCTACTCTCCCTCTCGTGTCTCTCAATATCCATTCTCTCTATCTCTCTGTCTTCCCCTTCCCCAATCCCATGGCATGAACTTTCAACGAAAGTGGAAGTCTCTTTAATCACTATGGATTGGAAAGAATTATAAAATAATGAAAACAAAAAGAAAACAACCCCCCCCCCAAAAAAAAAAAACAAACCCAAAAAACAAACAACAAACAATGTCAATCACATGATTCTAACTAATCATTGTTTATATATTATATAAAAAATTTTGATTCATAGTAACGAAAAAAAAAATCCATCGAGTTTAATGATTAAAAAAAAAAAAAACTTTAAAGACCAATATATTATATCTATGTAATTGTTCAAAATATTGGATGAAAAAACTCAGGTAGGGTGGTATTTAAAAAAAAACATTTTAAAACGGAATTCCCGAGAGACCGTCTTATTGCATAATATTCAGAAAATCGTCAAAATTGTGTTGTTCGTGGTATCAATAAAAGGAACATTCATTCAAATCTTTGCTAAGTTGTCATCATGAAGAAAATAAGATCAATAGGAAGATCATTGTGTCAGCATGCGTTTCCTGGTAGGAAAAAACGAGAATTCATTTCATTGAAACACAGACTGCCAAGGTTAATTGGTGATTCTTACACCCAGCTTTTCGAAAGTAATCTTCTCCCGGACTAATGCACATTTCAACAGGATGAAGTCATCTCACATACTAGCAAACACGCACAGCAGTTGTTGTTTTTTAAAAAAAATCGGACAACATTGATTTATCTCAAAAGAACAACGACCACCCCAGTCATCAGACTTGAATCCAATGGATTATTGCATTTGGAATTTGTTGTCAGAAAAAGTATACAGGCAACAGGCAATGCCTTTTACTGAGGAAACCCTAAAGGTAAGAATTCAAGAATATTGGGAGCAGATGACTGACAATGAGATTAGAAAACTGATTTCAGTTGGGAAGAACAGATTGAGATCGTAAAAAAAGGCTTCGGGCACCCACCACCGCCCTCTAAGAAAGGATTGAGGAACTTCATCCTACAAAACGGTGGATCGACTGACCATATAGAATACAAAATTGTGTAAGTGGAATTTACACAAATAATTTTGTGTTTGATAATTGACATTTTCACAATCTAGAATTTCCCACACGTTATTTTTTAAAATACTAGACCCTTAGATGAAAATAGATTTTAGTATAGACAGCCTAAACATTCTATATGTATACACTCTTATGAATATTAGTTGAATAATTTAGAAGATACTACCATCTCATTGTTTTAATTGAAACATCAGGGATGAAGACTCTTCAACTACATCATACCGTATCTGCTTCTGAACAAAATTTTCCGACGCAATTTTCTATTCTGGTACTTCGATTTATTCTTCTTGTATGGATTTGTCAAATTTGTTCTATCAATAGTTATTGATCAATTCAAATTATGAAAAGAGAATGTGCAGAAGAGAGGACACACACACACATACACACCAACACACACACACACACACACACACACACACACAGAGAGAGAGAGAGAGAGAGAGAGAGAGAGAGAGAGAGAGAGAGAGAGAGAGAGAGAGAGAGAGAAGGGGTAGTGATGGTTGAAAAGGATGAAAATGATGCCAGTGTCTTCCTGACTTCAAATAAATGGTAGGTTCTATCCAGATGTACATTACATTGGCATCGATCAATTCTGATGTTGGTAAAAATATGCTTGTCGCATTGATACACTGTCTTCAGTATGGATAGTAATATCATAATATGGTGACAAAACAAGAATTGTACACTGCACAAACAAAACAATTTTCATTTTGCAAGAAAGTGAGAAGTGATGGAGAGAGATAGAGAAGCAGAGTAGAGAGAAAGTGAGAAGGAGGAGAGAGATTGAGAGAGAGAGGGAGAGAGAGAGAGAGAGGGGGGGGGGGAGGGAGAAAGTGTGCCTGCCTTTCGTGACTCTTTCGGACAAAGATGAATTAACAGAAGGGGTGTTCCTTGATTTGAGCGCCTGATTTAACGAAGCTACCTGGACATCTGAGAAGACAATCTTAGCATTGCGAAATGATGTCACCAACTCCATTAAAACAAAGTTACTTCAGCTTTTCCTGGTATACATCCGTTGATAGTGTCATTGAGCTAAACCAATGTTAATTATCCAATCGAATTTTTCCATTCTTTGAACTCTCAAGGATTGCCATCCCATTGTTTGGAGCTAGACGTTAATGGCGCACCAATAATACGTTTACGCAACCCCAGTCAACCAAACCTCTGTAACAGGACTCTAATGTTTCTGAAAAGAATAGTCCCGTATCTGTTGGAGGCGCCGATCATCACTAGAAATACTGCTGGGAGTGACATCTTCATTCCCAGTATCCAACTAGTTCCCAGCAACATGTCATTTCAATTTAGACGCCTACAAATCCCATCGGAGACCTGCTTTGCAACGAGTATCAACAAAAGACAGATATTCGAAGTTGCTGACACCTTGGTTCAGCTCTGGTCAGCTTTATCTTGGGTGTTCAAGTGTGGGAGACTGGAGGAGCCTCGACATGTTAGCGATTCCGAGACCTAGTTCTCTTTCATTGTCTCTGTTTAATAATCGGCGCACGTTTCTTGTGCGCTTGGTCAAGAAACTCACAACATTGCCATCCGGAAGTATAACGGACTAAGACACAAAACTGTGTGTAACCTTGAACGTTTGTAATCTGGTTAATAAAGGTTAGTGAGAATTACTCATTAACATGGATGGCAAAAAACAATAACAAAGACCTGACTGACGTCAACTTCATTCTATCTATTCATCGGAGATGTAGCGGGGTTGCTAGTAAAAAAATCAATCATGTTTATTATTATTATTATTATTATTATTATTATTATTATTATTATTATTATTATTATTATTATTATTATTATTATTATTATTATTATTATTATTATTATTATTATTATTATCTTAATCATAATCATCATCATCATCATCATCATCATTACCGTCTTAATCATCTTCAGCAGCAGCAGCATAATTAGCAATACTTATTATAAATGTATGGCCGTTGTTATTACAGCGGAACAGCTGCTGTACAGGCATTGTAAATATTATTCCATTCATGAAGTGTGTTGTTATCAGCTTTAATATCCTTGAAGACAAACCTCAAAGGACCCGGGACAGGACACGGAGACAGAGATAAGACAGCAATCTGTTGAGACGCAACACCTATTGTTGTGAGAAATCATGTCAAGAGACAGTCACATTGGGTGACTCAACTAGACACCTGCTACTCTCTTATCAACGAAGAGTAACGGATCCATGGCATTCCAACAATGTCACATTGGTGTGACACTCATCGTATGACCTGTACCTCCCGGGTTTCGAAACCCGTCGTGGACAATGTCAAGTTGAGTCCTTAAAAAAAAGTCGTTTCAAAAAAACAAAAAAACAAAAAATTCCCAAGTAGATACAGGTCCAAAGTGAATATTATTTCCAGTCAATCGAATCTACAATTTGAACTCCTGATTGATAATGATCTCTCTCTCTCTCTCTCTCTCTCTCTCTCTCTCTCTCTCTCTCTATCTATCTATCTATTTATCTATCTATCTATCTTTCTATCTCTCTCAATGCCCCCCCCCCCCCGACTTTCCTCTCTCTCACACACGAACACACACATACATACACACGCACTATCTATCTACCGATCTATCAATCTATCTCACCCTCTCTCTCTCTCTCTCTCACTCTCTCTCTCTCTCTCTCTCTCTCTCTCTTCTCTATTTCTTTCTATTTCTCTCCTTTCCGTTCTCTCTCATCTCTCTCAATTTTTTATCTCTCCGCCCTCTCCATCCCCATCTCTCACACACATAAAACACACCATAAAGTAAACACATCGCCTAAATACACACCGATTCGCATAATCAAACAAGCATAGATCTACATAGAATGAAAACTGACCAGTAATCATTGTACATCAATGTGAACGTGATTGGGTAGAATTGACTGCAAAGTGAATAAATATCTCTGTTTCATTCCCTTCATCGTTATGGTCAGCTTTAAAATCCTCATTTTATATTACATATATTAAATAAAACATGTAAATCAAAGAAAACACAAATAAATAAATACAAATATCAATGTCTTGCCGTCACCAAACTATAGTATACCAAACATTTCTGCGGCTACGTGGTCGAGTCGTATGGCACTCGCTTTCGGATCGGAGGTCCTGGGTTCGATCCTCGCACGGGGCATAGTTGAATCCTTGAAAAAGACTCTTTACTCACATTCTCTCACCGTACTCAGGTGTAAAACGATTACCTAGCCGTTAACAGCGTTGTCTCTGTCGGAAAAAAAAATGTAACACGCCTAGCAGGCGTCATGTCTGGTTCTATATGTTACGTGATGCTGTTGGCTAGGGACCCCTTGTAAATCGCTTTGAGCACGTTTAGTGGATATTGCTCTATATAAATGCTCTACTTTGATCCTGTACATTCATCTCCCTTGTCATTTCACCTTAAATGTTTCGGTGTTAGGGCGCAGTGTCTATGCATGTTTGAGTACAATCTGATGTGTAGACTTATTTGTAGGTCTGATAACCCAAATCGTTATACTCTCGTTGTTGTAATGGAATAAATACTCTCAAATCAACGAAAAATATTGTCCATTACAACGAAAAGTTAAAGTAGGCCCATACATTGCGTTTGGATGTCAGACCTGCATATATGTACACGTCGGTAAAATAAAATGTCCAAAGCAGTTCATGAAACATACATTTAACAATGTCAATTATTTGCAAGGGTTTCATAATTTTCTTAAATCCCCCGTCACTTTTGTACTTAGATCGTCCATTTTTCGTTTTACTTTATATTATTCTTGATACTTCCTCATTCGATGAAATGTTCCCAGCGCTTCTGCAGGGCAATAAAATAAAAGTTCAATTGTAAAATCATAACGCGATGGTTTTACGGATGTCTTTTCCATACTTTCTTAGGCGTAAGCTTTGTACGCAAATGTTAATGTCGTGAATGGTGTCTGGATCGGACTGGAGAGTAGAGTTCGCTCCTTACAGATTGATCACAAGGCACGATAGGGCGATCTTCATTTCAGTGTAAACCTTGCAAGCTGTTAAAATGCCAGTTTATCAGATCCTAACGGAACATCCTGAATGCAAATGATAGATCTGCTGTACTCTGGAAAAACGTGTATTTAATTTTTTTTGGCCAGAAAAATAGCCTTTCAAATATCGATATATTAAAATGACCTTCATCTTAATCGATCGATATTTGAAGGAGATGTTTTCTGCTCATCCATCAAATACCAGTTGATTAGAATGACCTTCATTTTAATCTATCGATATTT
>NC_088360.1:68287696-68347696 GCF_034508935.2 Berghia stephanieae | reverse complement strand
ATTTTATAAGTTATTGCTGGGCTGATACTGTTTATGCTTATGTTTTGCATTTCACGCATGGCCATGTCATCTTTACTTTATCATTTATAATTATGATAATAATAATAATGATGATGATGATGATGATGATGATGATAATAATAGTAATGATGTTGATGATTATGCCGATGATGATGATGATGATGATGATGATGATGATGATGATGATGATGATGATGATGTTGGTGATGATGATGATGATGATGATGATGATGATGATGATGATGATGATGATGGTGATAATACTAATAATGATGAGGATGATGATGATCATCATCATCAAAAACATCCTCATGATTATCAACAACGTTATCATCAATAACAACACTAATAACAAGAACAATAGCAACAACAACAACAACAACAATAACAACACTAACAGCAACAATGCAAACAACAACAAAAAACCACAAACAACATTTAGTTATCATCGATTGGATTATTATAATAGACTAACATTTTGCCCTACATTTTTTTTTCGTTAAGTCAAAAGCTTCTATCTAAACAAAACAGTCCGTGGGTCGACGCCTTGGTGTGAAAGGAGCTTTTATACTTTGCCATTGGTCCTCCGTGTGCCGGAGTTAACAGTGTGCTGAGAGCAAACATCAGGGACACATTTAACGATATACATACCACAATGGTCCTCCTGTTTTATCAATATTATAGGGATATTCTTTCCTTCTATCGTTATCGAGACAATCTCCGCAACCTGAATATAAAACATCGGTGTGAAAAGGATGAGTCATGATATTGCTGATATAGACCACCATTCAAGTTTTACCCCCTTGATTGGCAAACATTTGACTGGAAACTCAAGACTTATATTCACGTTAATATAATATTATTATGCGGTCCATTTCAATGATAGATATAGGACAGCTTTTCAGGCCAAAATATGGCAGATAAATAATGAAAGAAATATTCATTTGAAATTAATTCAGAACGTCACATCAGATTGCACCATGACCATCAAGTAGCTAGTAAGAGGCCAAACATTCGTCAAATTGACTTTTTCTTCCTTTTGGTCAGATCATGCTTATTTCAAACATCGATCAATTAAAATAACTCTCAACATGTCAAAAATTCTCAAATTTGAGTCTTCCTTTAATGTCTCTGGCTTAAAACTTTTAGACAAGCTAAGGGCAATGCTCATCGATCCATCGTGAAATCAAAAGTTTTCTGAAAATATGTGTTTTTCAAGTGTTTTTCTCAGAGTAAAACAAATTACATGTGCGTTTTGAGACGTGCTTTATCTCTTTGTTACTTTTGATCCACATGACAGTTTTACTCCCAAATCACTTGGTTAGATCAAGACAATGAAATTTAGTCCAAAGAGACATAATAGCATGGATCGATGGCCGAGAGCTAAGTTTGGTCTTGTGACAAAGTCAAACTACGTTCAGTGTGATCAATGACCACATGGGTGACAATGACTTCATACATCTAGACCGACACCGAGCCTCTGGGTATATGACTTTACACACAATATTAACTGGAATTAGTTGACAATGCGTTCCTGGTCGTTGGCAGTGACAAACATTGTAAGAGTGTAGCCTAACTGTAGACTTGCATTAAATCGAGATGACTGAAACACAATGAAGCGAACTGTACATGAAATGTTCGTAATTATTATATTGAGATAAATGTGCAAATTTGCTCTAAATGATTATAATATCTAAGGTTCATTATTTTGCCCAGTAAAAAATATAGGTGTAAAGTGTAGCTCGAATCTGGATCGTCCAAGTTATAAAGTGACACGTTCTATCTAAGATATCTCACTCCCCCTTCCCACCAATCACCGAATGCCTGAAATAAATCAGTTACTCACCTATGAATCCAGCAAAGCCTTTCAATATTTGGCAAGTAATATACGAGTAGTATTGCCGTACTCTGGATAAACCTATATTTTAAAATTTGGCCAGAAAACTCGTCCTTCAAATATCGATCGATTTAAATGACCCTCAGCTTGGCAAAAACTCTCAAACCTGTGACTTCGCTCCCAGGTTTGAGATTTTTTTTCCAAGATGAGAGTCATTTAAATCGATCGATATTTGAAGGACTGGTTTTCTGGCACTTTTAAAATAATGTGGGTTTTTCCAGAGTACTCCGTAGTACCAGACAGATAGTACACACCAAAATAGCCGTGGCGTCTAATTTAGATGGCTGTGGTAGATATACATGCACCGATCTAATCTCTAGTCGCTTTACTCGACAGTGTTGCCGTCAAGCATTAGGTCCGTAGCATGCACCTTACATGGCACACTAATCTACTAGAAAGACAGATAAAAAGTGACCACAGCCGCCCGGTTGGCTGGGCTGTCTCGGCTTGACAAATCCACAAGATTATAGTAAGTATTTTGTACCTGTGACTGACATGAATCTTGGTCATTTTTGTTTATTTTTGTTTGTCTTTGTTGTTGGGGGTTTGTATAATTTGGTCTTTTATTTTGTTTAAGGATATTTAAGGGAAATCCCGTGACATGTTATACATGGTTCACATTTATGTTATGCTCGTTAGTTTTATGTCAATAAATTTCTTCTTTTTTTTCGTTTGTTTATCGTAGTCTATAATCTAAGATAAGTTCTTGTAAGTAATATGCACTCTTTATAACTAACTTTGTTTACTTTTTGTACAATACATTTTGAAAAGTACGCTGATAGGTCTGAAGGTCAGAGGTAATGTCATGATCTCCTTGCTTTGGGGTCAATGTCAAGATTTGTGAGGTCTCTAGTAAAAGGAATTGATTGCATTGCATTTTGTTATAAATATGCAACGATTTAGAAATAAATTGTAACTTGATTAAAAGGTCTATCAGAAAAAAATAGGATTAAATGGCAATTAACATTTTAAAAACTGAAATCTGATTCAAAACGCCATTTTATATAACTTGTCTCGTCATGATTTGTTTGGATTGAAACGAGGACACACGGAGAAGTGAATTTACTCTCATATGGTACAAGTCTCATCCTTTTTTTAAAAACTGTTTTTGTTTGTTTGTTTGTTTGTTTGTTTTGTTTTTTGTTTTTTTTTGTTTTAGGTTGGGGTTTGTTGTTGTTTTTTATATTTTTTTTTAATTTAAAAAAAAAGTTTTTGCGTGAAGAATCCCTGATAACTTCTTATGCAGCTAATTGTCTCAGACGCTTTCTGTGGAATGTCAATAAAAAGCGCCGTAAACATGAATCTTCTAAATCCTATTTTAAATATTACAAAGATAAGTTACACCCTTTTCTAGCAAATGAAACCCATTATTCACTTTACAATGACATGGTCCTACCATTCCTAAATGAGGCAATAGTTGACTTTATTGTAAACAAAAATCTTTGCTAAATAAGAATGACCTCGAATGTTACAGATCAGTTCAAACTTACTCTTTTAAAACCAAAAAATGTTCGAAAAATCAAAGCTGCTTCAAATATTATTCGAAATCTAACAGAAGAATCTTCAGTCAGCCTTTCATTTGCATCTCAATGCGGAAACTGCCTGGCTTAAGGATCTTAACGATCTGTTTGAGGAAGACGATGACAAGAAAATTGATCTTTTATCATTGTTGGGTCTGCCGGCAGCTTTTGGTAACCTTGACATTGCTAACGAGACTCCAATTTGTGTTTAATTTCAGTGGAATTTGCATCTATGCCTAATCAACGTCTCTTTGCCAGGCTTTGTTAGTTGAGGGATTGAAGTCCTTCAGTAGTATTTTGCGTTGTGTGGAAATTAAAGGCCATTCATTGATCCAATGATCTTCCCAATATGTGTATGAAACTATGAAGTCGGGACATTTCTAAAGATAATTTACACACTGTTTCCTTTTTTTTTTTCAATGGTGCAACGATATATTCTCCTATTGGCTACCGAGAATTGGAACATAATTAACTTTATTAAAACATCTCTGGTGGCACTCAAGGAGTGGAGTTAACGAGAAATGTATCAAACTGAGTACTGAATGATAATCCTGATGCCGAAGACAGGTGGTGAACCAAACTTGAATAATATGACGATGGTTGGGACAAAAGGGATATATCTATTTCTATAATCATGATAACTGTGATAATGACCATACTGATGATGCAGATGATGATGATGATGATGATGATGATGATGATGATGATGATAATTATTATCATCATCATCATCATCATCATCATTATTATTATTATTATTATTATTATTATTATTATTATTATTATTATTATTATTATTATTATTATTATTGTTATTATTAGTTAGATAATCGATAAATTAATTATTAATTGATTGAGGAAACGGAGGTTAAACTTTACATTCGTATTATACTAATAATAGCATAAAATTCTATAGTCGATTTTGACATCAAGCAAGGATAACCACACAGATTATTTGGAAAAGAGATATATCTGCCAAGCATTAAAAGAACAATGACCCCCGTATAATTTGACTGTATTTATTTGGTCCCTACTTTTCAAAATCCTTTTAGGCCACACAGATCTCGTACACAGTGGAGGCTTGCTAGACATGGTTAATATGACTTTACCTCAAGAAAGATGTCACTTTTATCTTCGTATACGTCTTTTGTACCACTGAAAACACAGGGTCTTTCATTCCGCACCTATTGCTGAGAGGTCAAAACAATAAACATATCTTCTAATGAATATGCCGTTGGATATTTTCTATCATTAACGGCTATACCAGGTGATGAAAGAAACAGTGTAATTCGTGTTAGGTGGTTTAGTCTAGAGGAAACCTTCATAACCCTTTCATAACGTCCGCCAAAAATGTTTTAACGGAATCGGAATGCGATATATATGCGGAGTGTTATCATGATTAGTGCCGGTCTGTAGACATTGAGCATTTTTAATAAAATGTGATTTTGTATGCGGTAATCATAGGATCCATAATTGGTTACAATGGTTTTCCATACGTGACTCGCGGTTTGGCCTTGACACAGCACAGACTAAATGTGTCAGTTCACGGCAGCAAACGTACACGCCGACTGCTCCGTCTGTTTTGTTTTATCAGAACACTGATGTCTATAAACCATATTAGGTACCCTTTTATGCCCCCATCACAGTTAAATAAAAGGTAAATGCCGTTTTAAAAATATGTTTTCAGTTAAAGTGACCCACTTTCATTCTTTCAATCATTCATTCATGTTTTCTTTCTTTCCGGTAGGTAGTAAAAGTATGGTGCTCCGTTTGAGCACAATATTTGTTACTGGGTACATGTATGTGTATAGTGCACTGTCCACTAAAGCGCCTTACAAGGGATCCCTCTCTAGCCAACAGAAACACTTAACAATTTGAACTGATGTAATAGCAATATATATATATATATATATATATATATATATATATATATATATATATATATATAGATCCCTCTCTAGCCAACAGAAACACTTAACAATTTGAACTGATGTAATAGCAATATATATATATATATATATATATATATAGATCCCTCTCTAGCCAACAGAAACACTTAACAATTTGAACTGATGTAATAGCAATATATATATATATATATATATATATATATATATATATATATATATATATATATTATATATATATATATATATATGCTCCTGGCAACCTTTTTTCCATTAATTCCAACTCTGAAAAAAAAAGAGAAAAGAAATATTGTCCTATTACTATTAACTCATCACTATTATACTCCTTTTAAAAAAATAATATTTTGAGCCATGTGGCCCCTGGTGCCTGAATTTATCCGGTTTCTGTAACGTTAATCGCCCTCATAGCGATTGTCTGTTTAACACTCAAACACTCTACCATTCAGCGATGGGCCCTTAGCCTTCACACCAGCAGTCGTCTTCTGAAATGTTTGTCTGAATTGACTGAGAGTTCCAAAAAGGACTTTCTGGAAATGCATAAAGAGGAAACGAATGCGCTGGACAGGGAAAAAATTCGGACAAAATTAGATAGATGCACCAACCCCCTAAGTGCAACTGCGCATCCTGTTTGCCTTCAGAACATCGCTGATGGAAAAGTAAGCCCTCAATCTGTCAATGTAGACGATTCTATCAGCATCGGTACCATGGACATGAAAGAATTTGAGAAAACATGGCCCAATGAATTCTATAAAGCACCTTCTACCAAAGTGACAACAATGGCAGCCGGGAAAAAATCTTTCAAAGTGACCGTGGTCCAATATACGACACAAGTTTGATTTATTCTCGCGCTATGGGATTAATGGCTTGTCGAGATTTTGACATAGAGTCTCTCTTTAAATATGAACTGGCACCATTCCCGACATCTTTATTCAGTGACAATGGAGACATACGTACTGCTACTACAAAAGCTGCTCTGAAGAGAAATCTGCAAGAAACTGTCTCTGCTTGTGGGGGACAACATCCTGAGATCGTGATCTTAGATGGATGCGCACTTCTTTATTGTGTAAACTGGCCATCCAAAGGAACCATCCAAGACTATGTCAATAGTTTTTGGACACTCTTATTGCCGAAAATGGACAGAAGTGACGTGCACCTTGTCTTTGACAGATATCATGATTTCAGCGTCAAAAGTGCTACTCGACAAAGTCGCAGTATAAAAGTTCGAACGGTACACACTCCTCTGCCTGCTCAAGGCTCAATTCTTGCCTGCACTGAGAACAAAAAGCAATTGATTAGCATACTCTGTACGGAATTAATGTCCAGGGCTGTAGCTCAACCACGTGAAAGGCGTCTCGTTATCACAGGACACGAAAATGCTCCTCTCCAAATTAAAAATGGAAAAGTCTCCACAAGGACAGACTTGGAGACGACACACGACGAAGCGGATGTCCTTATGGTGAAACAAGCAATACATGCTGCTTCATTGACCAATGTTGTTAAGGTGGTTAGTAACGATACGGATGTCTTTGTACTGTTAGTTCATTTCTACCACAAGCTTGACTTGGACTCCAGTCACTGCTCGATGATGATGGAAGCTACAAGTAGGGACCGTGGACTTGTTGACATTGGGAAAACGGTCTCGAGAAATCAAGAAATTGCGCCTTATCTTCTTGCAGCACATGCGCTATCTGGCTGTGATACTGTGGCTAAACCGTATGGTATAGGGAAAAACACAGTCATCAAAGTTCTTCAAAAGGGACACAGACTGGACAACCTTGGGAACACCAGTGCCAGTTTTGAAGATGTTATCAAGAAGCCACCTTCTTCATAACTGCATGCTACGGCGTTCACGATGAAGCAACTATGCCTGGCGCCAGGTACAAAGTTTGGCTGAAGAAAACGGGGAAAAATCATTAAAAAGGTCCCTGACTTGAAAACCATACCCCTACCTCAGAAGCATTCTGTGAGAACACCAAAAGAGCGCACATTCAGACAGCAATTTGGTATCATAGTCTTCGAAAAACTCCCCCAGATTTACAACCAACAGATTTTGGATGGATGAAGTTGCCAGCAACCAAATCACTTGTTCCAACCACAGTTCCAAGCAACACACCGAGTGTACCGCCCGAGTTGTTAGAGACTAATCAATGCGGATGTTCTTCTGAACAACCTTGTGGATCATCAAAATGTGGCTGTGTTGCCACGCAGCTTCCATGCACAATATTTTGTAAATGCCATGATCGTGAGTGCTGTCAAAATCTCCTTTATCAAGCTGCTTCCATGTCAAGCGATGAGTCAAGTGACAAAGACATTGATGATGAGTGATTTAGTTTACCAGAGATACATGTCAGATATGCCGAAAATTGTCATTCTATTTTTTGTCCTTCAGTAAATATCAATGTAAAAAAGCAAAGGCGAAGAAAACTAAAGACTCAAAACAAGGCACGGTCTTTCTATATGGAGACTCTCTCCGTGTTTTTGTGTGATCTGACACCGTTTCCACACAAAATGTCAATTTTGATTATCCCAATTATACTTTCACCGCTGTAGGAAATTTAAATACCGACAAATAGCATAAATAACCTAAATTCTGTATTGGTCTTGTCAAGGCCTTCAATTTAATACCAAACACGGCTATATTTGGGTCATTTTACGAGACCATCTTGGCAGTGACCTTGACCTTTTGGATAGTTAAATTGCTAATAACTTGTCAACCATTCGGCCAATTTTTAAAAAAGAAGTATTTTTGTAATTGATTTGACTAAATCTTTCATTCTGTATAATATAAAATGATTTTTGAGGATTTTTAAAAATGACCTTTTCGTGACCTTTGTGACGTAATTTCTCAAAATGCTCAATGTGCTGAGGGCAGCACTATTCAGACATTTAATCTTGAGATGTTCAACTTTGATAAAATGCAAAAAAATATTTGGCGGACGCTTTTTTTGGGTTATGGTTAAAATCATGATTTGGCAACCAGACTAGTTGGGGGAGAGGGGGGGGGGGGGGGGGGGGGGGTCGAGGTCGACTTGTCGGACTGTTTGGGGGATAGACAGAAACAAATAATCACGTCTGTAGTCAAGGGAATGGTGGTCTATACCATGGTGTATGTACTCAAGTGCTTCACTGTCTCATTATATTAAACTTTAGTTAACTTTCGTGTTTCCAATACCTTAGTTGGTTCAGCACTTTCTTTTTGGACAACATTGGAGATTGGGTAACTGGTTCTGTTATATTTTGCGGAGAGTACCTATTGATAGAATAAGGTATTCATCGAATTGCAAATTCCCGCGGATCCCGGTTCCTTTTTGCGTGCGAGGCGATTGCTCTACCAACTGAACTATCGGGACTCCCAATCCAAAGTAGCATAAACCGGAATTTTTAAAGATGTAAAATTTGTTTGGCATTGTTTTTTTTTCAAAACAATGTTTTCAATTTCTCTTCTCTAGATTAAACCCTCTAGTTAACAAAATTAAATAAATAAGAAGAAATTTTGAATTTCCTCGTTTAAAATGAGTTAACGTTTAAAATGAATTCATGTCGCTTGGTCATTTATCAATGAGTGAAAAACCCCAACTTCGTTGGAAAATGAAAATAATTATAAATGATAAATTAAAAACCGAAATATTAACTATTGACACCGTTCATTAGCTGAAATCATTCAAAGTGTTAACCAGTAGATTTATGACTAATCAAAACAAGGACTTTGTGAAACACCTTTAAACTTGCTCGGACAAACATAGATGGTTATTTATGAACAATAACGTGAAAAAAGTCGACCTCTCTCTCTCTCTCTCCCTGATCATTGTTATTGTTTTTATACCGCATCATAGGAGCCTAATTATCGCACGAATTTCTCGATCCAACTATAAACGTTAAAGTGTAAATACACATAGTTTTCTGTGTTGATTATATAGATGCTGTGCGCTTGGCTAAGAAACTCAAAGCACTGCCATTGGGAAGTATAACGGACCAACGCACAAAAGTATGTGTAACGTTTATAGTCTAGTTAATACAGTTTACTGAGAATTACTCAAAAACATGGATGGCAAAAAAACAAAACAGACCAATAACAAGGACCTGAGACTTGTGGTGTCCGGGGTCCCTCAACTGAGAGGGTCAAGAATAGCCCAACGCCAAGCCAGCGTGTCGTAAAAGGCGACTAATGGTGTGTGATTCCCCCATCTTTGAGTCACCTGGTCCTCCAGGTTGGGGGTTGGCAAAGGGTTAACACCCCTTTCCGTTACACTCAAACTGTTACAGAAATGCAGACAGACAAACCAAATACTTTTTTTAGCTTGGGCGACCGAAGAGTTTCTGGAATGACAGAATTTATGAAGGATAACAAAGAAAGTATTGGACTGGAACCCTCAGGGCAGAAGATCAAGGGGAAGGCCACGAGGAACATGGAGAAGAATTAAAGAAGCTGATATACAGAGAAGTGGTAAGACCTGGAATGAGATTAAAAAGTTAGCTCAAGATAGAAGGATGGAAACTGTTTGTCTGTGGCCTATACCCTGACCCAGGGTGAAAAAGGCAATGATGATGATGATGATGATGATGATGATGATGATGATGATGATGATGATGATGATGAGACTTCGTTATATCTATTGATCACGCGGTAAAATCTTGGGCATTTTACTAAGACACATACATCCATCGATAGTAAAACCGGTGTAGTTCTCTATTTTTACCAATCACTGCCAGTTATGACGATTGTCCGAGAGGCGTGGTTATGTCCAGTTCCAATAGGTGTCTATTGACAGAGCGTGTACTATGGTAACCCAATGTTACTGTCGTCTCAAAACACTATCATGTTTGCAGGTCTGATAATTAAACGCAATTGTTGGTTCCTCTGTGACCTCTTGTTGCTATGTATGTTAAGCTATTGACATGGGTGCTAGTATGAACCTTTCCGTTCTTCAATCAACATTCAGTGCTTACACTTTTGAAAATTACGTCAGTTATCGTATATTTTATTAAAACTAGTCGAATAAAGTAATTAAGTTTCAGCTTTTTTATCTTACTCATTAGCAGGGACTTTTTTAGTCCTAGTGTTTTCATGATGTTTGCATTGCTTTCTTTGTTTGTCCACGGGATGCGTAAGATTTTTCTATAGCATTTCATTTCGAAGGCGGTTATTCTCTTTTCTGATTCTTTGGTTATAGTCCATGTCTCGCAGTAGGAAAAATACAGGATGTTAGGATCTTCATTTTCAGTCTGACTTCCTCGCTCTTCCAGATTGCCATCATTTTGTTTAGTTTGTTGCTTTCAATTGCAAGTCTTCTCCTGATATCTGGTGCCGATTTTCCATTGGCTTCTATTTGTGCTCCAATGTAAATTAAATTTGTAACATTTTCCAGTTGTTCTCCTTCTATTTCGACCTGAGCAGTGCTGCTTTTATCTGTGCTCATTATTTTTGTTTTCTTTGCGTTTAATAATAGGTCTTTGTCTTCACTATGTTTTTTTAAACCGATTTTACTAGTTTGTTGGGACCTGTTGATGTTGTTGACAATAGCGCCGTGTCGTCTGCATATCGTAGGTCAGATATCTTCCTGCCATTTATCTTCACGGCACTGTACTGTTCATCTTTTTCTTCTGTCATTACATCACGCATTATTGTTTCTGTGTATAGGCTGAATAGTGAAGGAGAAAGGATGCACCCCTGCCTCACTCCCTGCTTTATTGGGAACCATTTTGTAAGTCCATATTCTAGTCTAACCGTTGCTGTCTGTTGTTGGTAAAGATTGTTTATGAGGTTGACTATTTTGTAGTGGCAGTTTAAGTTCTTCAAAGTTGTTACTATTTGTTCGTGATTTACGCAGTCAAACGCTTTGCTGTAATCTATGAAGCACATGTGTAGATCTATGTTTGCCTCCCTGCTTTTTTCAATCAGTGTCCTGATATTAAATATTTAGTCTCTTGTTCCCCTGTTTGGTCTAAAGCCTGCATGAGTTTGACTGACTTCTTCCTTCACCACGTCTCTAATCTCTTCAAAATAATTTTCAGTAAGATCTTGCTTGCATGGCTGATGAGTGATATCGTCCTGTAATTTGTGCATAGCTGTAGGTCTCCTTTTTTGGGGATTGGTATAAATACAGCCTTTGTCCATTCATTTGGCCATCGTTCTTCGTGCCATATCTTTTTACAGAGAGTGTGATAAAAAAGCTGAAACTCAATTACTTTGGGCACCTGAAAAGACACGACACACTTGAGAGAGATGTACTGGAGGGCATGGCGGAGGGCAAAAGAGGCAGAGGAAGACCACAAAGAAGATGGCAACAGGATATACAGGAATGGCTCAACAACGGCGTGACGGAATGTGGCAGATGGGCACAAGACAGAGACTTCTTCCGAAGGACGATATGCCACAGAGAGAGAGAGAGAGGGAGAGAGAGAGAGAGAGAGAGAGAGAGAGAGAGAGAGAGAGAGAGAGTCGAATAAATATTATAGTTGTTTTACTTTTGACTCGAAAAGTTAAAATAAAGTATATTTTGGCCCTGAAATCAACCGCTGACTGTGAACCGAAGACCCATAGCCACCTTAAGTGCTTGCCTATCACCCGGAGTAAACAGCAAACAGATCCTGAGCGTCACTCACAATTTTAAGACAGATGACTAAAAAAAATTCATCGTGTCGTCAGGTTCTGCGATGCAATTCTTTTTTCAGTGTATCAAGGTATTGTGAGAAATACTCACTAACTGGGCCTGACCTGTTTGTATATTTGACATGTACTAAGGATATCTTAGGCCTTTTCTGATACAGGAAATAATTAGTCAAGGGAACGAAACGGGGTAAATGGCAGGAAATATTCTGTATGGTTAATTAATGCCTAGTAACGGGGGTATCATCAATTGGATTCAATAGGCTGATGTCATGTCGCCCAGCAACGGCGAGCAGCGTGGTTCTAAACAAAGAAAATTGTTACTTTTTATTCATGTTGGCTAGAACTTTTCATATGTCATGTGATCAGAATGAATAAAAGTCACAACACGATCATATGTATAATGTTTTTCTCCTCTGGATACACTTTTATGCCCGTCAGAGCAATATTTCATAAGGGCGTCCGCCATTGTTCCGATAGTTTAGAGTCAGTTACTAAGTTACTATTCGTCATTACGAGGGAAGTGACGTCATGTCTGTTGAAGCTAATTATCGGCTAGATTTAACATATTTTAACGGGTAATATTTTGCTTTGGTTTGAGAGTAGTTCCATTACAACAACAGCTCGTGCTCATAACAATTTAACAAGTACACATTAGGTTGAACCTGATGTCTAGATTTGAATTTTAAGCTCCATTTATAGAATCTGAGCTAAAATAAATG
This sequence comes from Berghia stephanieae, assembly GCF_034508935.2. NCBI lineage: Eukaryota > Metazoa > Mollusca > Gastropoda > Nudibranchia > Aeolidiidae > Berghia > Berghia stephanieae. Next base: position 68,335,001 of record NC_088360.1, on the reverse strand, counting down.
GCCTCTTTTAGGAGAGTCGGTTTGATTTTTAACATTTAAAAAAACCTTAAATGTCCTAATTTTGATAATTTTGATATAAAACTAATTGAAGAGGTTAGTTCTAAAAAGTGCCCAAGACCACTTTGGGTGGTTCTAGAAGCAACTAATGATAGTGACGATGCCAGCGGTGATACAGGATGTCAAAATGGTGAATTAGTTGATATTTCTTCTGTGCCAGTAAACGAGATGCACGAGTCGTATTTGCAGACCAACGGGGAAAAAAAAAAGAAAACACGAAAGGTCAACGCAATGTTGATACAATCTGGATTTCAGACCAAATTGAACTTTATTACGCTATAGAACTACGCCCTTCAATTTTCCTCATCTAATTGGTCCTTACATAGTACCGTTTTAAGGTGCTCGGTTACATTTTAAGAACAGCAGTCTGAAGGTCTTGGCCTGGTAGATAGCCCGTCAAATGGACGTTGTAAGAGATGCAAGTTGACATAGAACATTCGTGGGGCATCCAGGTAAATTGAAAGGGAGGGTTGGGGAATATAAATAAACTGTCTATGAGGTGTCGGCAAGAAGGATGGGGGTCGTTACCTTGCTCTGACAGGGCGTTGACTGAGCTGCCCTACTCTGAATAAACACGTTCTTAATATTTTGGCCAGAAAAATCGTCCTTTAAATATCGATCGATTAAAATGTTCTTCATATTGTAAAATAACAACAACAACAAAAAAATCTCATTCCTGGGACTTTGTGAAGTCCTGGGTTTGACAGTTTTTGGCAGGATGATTGATATTTGAAGGACGCCAATGGTTTTAAAACGTGTATTTTGTTTCAGAGTAAATTAATTATTGGGAGGAACAATAAACTGGAAATACATCAGTCAGCCCGCACATTGCACGCCTGTCACTACTTACCTACTACTGGTTGGTGCAATGGAAGGGCTAGTATAGACGTGAACTGATTTCAAGGTTGTTTTAAAGCTGAGATGCTAAGTGGCGTGTTTATATATTTCATTCTGAATGTTTATTTACTCTTTTTTTTTGTTTAGGAGAGAGAGAGAGAGAGAGAGAGAGAGAGAGAGAGAGAAAGAGCGAGAGCGAGAGAGAGAGAGAGAGAGAGAGAGAGAGAGAGAGAGTGTGTGTGTGTGTGTGTGTGAGTGAGAGTGAGAGAGAGAATGAGGGAAAGAAAGAGAGTGAGGGGAAAGAGATAGAGAGAGAAACAGAGAGTGTGTGAAAGAGAGAGAGAGAGAGAGAGAGAGAGGGGAGAGAGGGAGAGAGAGAGAGAGAGAGAGAGAGAGGGGGGGGGGGGGAGGGAGAGATAGAGGGAGTGAAAGAGTGAAAGAGAGAGAGATAGAGAGAGAGTGAGGGATAGAGATAGAGAGAGACAAAGAGAGTGTGTGAAAGAGAGAGAGAGAGAGAGGGAGAGAGAGAGAGAGAGGGAGAGAGGGGGAGGGGGAGATAGAGGGAGTGAAATGGTGAAAGAGAGAGAGATAGATAGATAGATAGATAGATAGATAGATAGATAGAGAGAGAGAGAGAGAGAGAGAGAGAGAGAGAGAGAGAGAGAGATTTTTTGGGATGAGTTCCTCGTGGGTTTTTTTTTCTCTTTCTTTCTTAGTTCTCTAGTGCTGTCACTTTTACAAATTTTCAGATTTGTATTATCTCACCCAGTGTCTGCTGCGGATTTTTTTCACTTTTATGTTGTCAATAGCAACAACAACAACAACAATAGCAACAAATGATATTCGTAGCATAGGTATTTCACCTTTGTCCTCGTTTTATTCGTCTTCAATATCTGCCTTGTTGAGTCAATACTGTTGTGAAGGTTATAATCATTAAAATTAAATAGTTAAATTATCGGATAACGTCTGTTATGTATTGGTTGCAAGTCAGACCGGTAATCAGGCAGTCCCAAGTTCGATCCCCTGCCGAGGAAGCTGATTTGCAATAGATGGAAGATATATATATATATATATATATATATATATATATATATATATATATATGCGTCTGTGTGTGTGTGTGTGTGTGTGTGTGTGTGTGGGTGTGCGTGTGTGTGTGTGAAGAGAGAGAGAGAGAGAGAGAGAGAGAGAGAGAGAGAGGGGGGGGGGGAGGAGGGAGAGGGAAAGAGATCACAGTGAACGCAGACCTGCCTAGTATTACGAAAATATCGTAGAATTACGAATTTTTGGCTCCGGCTGCAGAGCTTCAAATGTGTCTTTGACTCAATAAATCTAACTGAAAAGGAAAGTGTCATTCCAGAGAACCTATTTTTAGGACTTTGGAGAATTTTTGATTATGCTGAGGACAAATGATAATTTGTAAAGCTATTTTATGGCGACTTTTCTTTTCTCCCTTGAAAACTGCGAATTTCGAAATTTCAAGTAAGCAGCTCGAGTAAACGTCTTGAGTCATTAACCCCAAGCTGGTTGCAGTGGATATGATTGTAGGCAGCAAAGTAATGAGGGCAACAAGATTCCCAGTTATTTATGATAGCTAGTTGCCACCCTACCTAACCTGTTAAGAGTCCCTCCCTCTCCTCTTTTCCTCATTCCTCTTTTTTTCTATCTCCCCCCCCCCCTCTCTCTCTCTCTCTCTCTCTCTCTCTCTCTCTCTCTCCTCTTCCTCTTTCTTTCTTTTTTTTTTCTTCTTTCTCTTTGAATTCTAGTCAGATCTGAACCTTGAAATTCGTTTCTCGGACTGAGGATGGGCCAACTAGAATATCAGCCCCTCTGAACGTCACTCTATCCCCTGTACCCTGGCTGGGATTCATAGACATTGCATTTGGATTGTTAGTTCATTGGAGCTGCTGTTGCGATTTTTTTCTTTTTAACTAAGCTCAGAAAAATACATGTGTAATTGGGGAAGAAAGCTGGTAAAGAAAACATTTCCATCCAAATTAAAAGAGATGGGAAATGGGTTGTTTCTGTCACGAAAGAGTAGTAACATCACCCGGTTAATCTCGAGACTAGAAAACTCCAGACCATCAAACCCCATCTTGGAAGTAGGTGGTGAAGAATAAAGCATTCGACAAAAATCTGGTTGGCGGACAAGTGTGGAGGTCCTCTGTTCCTCAAGGAGAGACGAGGAATAAGTCGAGTAAATCTAACCAGCCATTCCGTGTTGGAGATAGATAGTGAAGGTTGAATCATTGCCATTGCCATGGAATGAAGTGGACGGCAAATAAGACGTGGATAATTTAAATAGAAAATCTTTTGGATTGGAAATGTAACTACATGCCTTTGCTTTTCCACGCGATGGTAAAAGGTACATTGTTTAATCTCCATTTGAAGTCACTGTTTTGAGATAACTCCTTTTTAATCATCACACTGCAATTTTTACGAATTCCTGTTTCGTTTGTCATATCTTATAATAACACCAGTGCCCTCTAGTTTCTTGGGCATTTTTTGTCACTGCTTTTATTTTGATGGTGACATTGAACTCGTCTTTGCCACTTGCATAGCCTAAAACAGTTGGGCAAACTGGTCAATGTTTTGCTGGATCCAATCTTGGATCAAAAGAAGATGGTCCTCATTTCTCAGCTTACATTTCTCCATCTTGATTCACCGAATCAAATTGTCAGTCTGTGAACCCATGTAAAACCCAGGAAGGTAGAATTTATCGCTAAATGAAATAACGTGAGAACCGACGTGCACTTATTTGCAGGCCTGATAACCCCATTCATTATGGGCTCATTGCTGTAATGGAAATCTTTTTTTTTAAATGACACAAATATTTTCCATGACAACAATGTTAAACTAGGCCCATAATTGGGTTCAGATGTCAGAGAACCAATATTCTGGCGGAAAACATTTTCTAAAGGAAATTTCAAAGAAATCCCAGGTTTTACACTGGAGTTGGACTGAAAGCACAATTTCGGGACTTGTCAGGACAGACCAATTCGCCACAATACTCACCAATCTCCTCAGTGCTCACTGTTGTCATATTATGTATATATAATACATTTCCAATTTATTGAATTGTATCGTTTGCCTCTAGGAATACAATTGCATAGGACAGATTATTGATATTATAATGCCGTCTAATAGAAATACATTTTTAAATGCTAATAAATCTACCACAAAATGTTCCTGTCTTAAGGCATTGATATTTTGTAATGTGCTTTGATAATTGCAAAGACAATTGAGAAAATATGTGTCCTGGTTAATGGTACGATCCAAGAGTATTTTTTTATGAAGCAGATATAAGTATCAAAACAAAATCATCTCTCTTTCTTCTGATATGCGAACCTCTCAACCTGTACCAAGAAAATAGTTCATAAATAATGCTTCTATGAAGCATTTAGATAGTACAAGAGAGCAGTTATCCTACAAATTAAAAATGGAGCTAACTCTTCGTCATCGTCCCGTCTTGTTCAATGTTTGTGATTTGTAATGCAGCGAGGGCCACAGCGGAAACGCGTAATATTGTGAAAAGTATAGGAATTAAATCATCCCAACAACCGGGTAACCTCTGTGATGCACGTCTGACCGGTAATCAGAAAGTCTGAGGTCCGATCCCAACCGAGGCAGGCTGGTCGTTTCGGATTGTTTTTTTGTTTGTTTGTCTGTTTGTTTGTTGATTTGTTTGTTGTTTGTTTTTTTTTTTCCTCTGCTTTGAATGGCACTGTTTCATACAAAATTTTCAGATCTTTTTCTCACGAAACCAAAGTGTAGTATTTTATGTCCGTTGTAGTAGTAGTGATCCAGTGACTAACTACAAATACACCTGTTATAGAAATAATAGTCCGAATCCCCCTGGCTACGACTTAATGTCTAAAGGTTGTTGAGAGGTAATAAGTCTTAAGCTGCATTTGTTACAAAATATCACACAGAGTGGCTATTTTAGCCTGTCAAAAGTCCCAGGAAATAATACAAAGAGTTAAATGTGGTGCTTAAGCCTCTTGGCTGACCTTGCTCTTTGTGTTTACTGCATATTATGATGTAAAAGGTGTTACAGGCTTCTATTCACTTGCACGTGACGAAGTCTTACTATATCGAATGGTTTTGATCATGGATCTCCAGACATGTTTTATGTTGTGTGAAGTGGAAAAGTATAACATGAGGTGAACGCACTGATGCAAAAAGTAAATCTGAGCAAGTATAATGTATGAAAACATAAAAACAAATAATGAAAAATCACGTCAAACAATCAACAATTCTTGACAACTAAACGAAACTCATCAATAGTCAGATGGCCGTTGTTCCGTTCCCTCGTCAAAAACGGTTGATCATTTGAGATAATTTTTCTTGTATTTTTTTCATCGCTTTTTTTTTTTTGGGGGGGGGGGGGGGGGTAGCCCTATAGTATGTGCGACCAATTGGCCCGAAACGGTATTATGACGAAGTGAACCCGAAGCTTAAAACTCAATTTATAGTAAAATATGAGATATGTGTCAAGTTTCTCTATTTCACTGGGAAGAATGAACACGCTTTCTTGAAGAGACTTTCACTAAACTTCCACTTGTCTGGTCATACTTAGTTTCAAAACATCCTTTTGGCACCAGATTCAACCCGATATGATACTGTTTTGAGTCGATGGGTCACATATACACTTTTACAATATTTGGCAAGGTATAATAAGGCAAGAATCACTGGTGGTATTTTTGCACTTGAAAACAAAATCTATTTTCCGCATCATAATAGATGCGTGATAAAGTAACCTTACCATTATTTAAAAAATAGGAGTATTTTGCAGCCTTGCCTGTGGACAAATACAAGGGGTTACTAAACTACATTGGATTGACATGGATGTTAGCTATTTAACAATTCAGCTCTTTCCAATGGTTTCGTGAAGATAAACTACTCATTTGCTAGGGAATTATTCAGAGATCTTTATTGTGGTCGGAGGTCAGAAAGCCTCAAGAAATCCCAGATCGCCCCCAAAATTAGCTCATTGGGGACCAATGATAGGGGGGGGGGGGGGTCTCAATAAGTCGAGCAGAGCCAAAGAAGGGCGGACATTTGATCAAATCAGGTTTTAGTCAGATTTATGTCGAATGGCCCAAAAGCCTCTACCACCGTCATACCCTGTCCAAACAACAATGAGCACGTTGCTAGATCTAAGTTATGCTTATAAATTTTTATTGTCCGGTAAAAACAATAGATGAAATAATGATAATCTTGTCCTTCTTTGACCTTATAATCTATTGTAGCCGTGATCCAAACAGCCGCGATATTTATCCAGTATGAACATACTTTCTAAATTCAGTCATGACGAAAGGCTAGCAGTTTTGGAAGTTACTGTACGTTTTGACATAATGGCTATCGCCTTAAGCCCTACTTTCCTTGTTCTCACGACATCCTCAATCATTGACTACATAAAATAAATTGTTTTCAGTCAATAATATCTGATGTCCGACATGAAAGTGCAGTGAACGGGACGTCAAAAATTAAATTTGAAAAAGAAATAGGAATACATTAATGTTCTAGATTCGAAATACAGCACTAACGTCATGATTTAGAGATTTATTATATATATATATATATATATATATATATATATATATATATATATATATATATATATATATATATATACATATATTGAGAGAGAGAGAGAGAGAGAGAGAGAGAGAGAGAGAGAGAGAGAGAGAGAGAGAGAGAGTTCTTTACATTGCTTGAAGTCATGGAATATGTTAAATATAGACAGAAAAAGAGAAAGTAACGTCGTTCACCGGCCATCTTCTCAGAATACTTCATTACACTGCGTACAGGACAAGACATAAACTATGACGTCAAACTTATTATCAACATACGTGTAAATAATGAGTTAACTACATATCTATAGTATAGAAGGAACGAAGTTAACGTCACTCGAAAAACATTGAGCTTTTATATAGCGCTATACAAAAGGTCCCTGACCAACAGCAACACGTAATATGTATAACGAGTCATGACGCCTGTTAGGCAATATTACAATTTTTTTTTCCGTAAGAGACAGCACTGTTGACGGGCAGGTACTCATCATATATCTGAGGAATGGGAGTAAAAAGCCTTTGCCAAGGACTCAACTATGCGCCGAGCGAGGCTCGAAAAAGGACCCTCTGATCCGAAAGCGAGTGTCATACCACAAGACCACATAGCTCTTTGTTATTGTTTTTAGGTAGCCATTTTCATTTTCACTAAATTCTATCAACCAGATTATGAACATGTAAGATTACACACAGTTTTATAGATAGAATGAAGTTGACGTCACTCACGTCTTTGTTATTGCTTTTTGCCATCCGCGTTTATGAGTAATTCTCACTAAATATATTAACCAGACTACAAACGTTCAAGGTAACATTTAGTTTTGTGCGTTGGTCGGATATACTTCCGGATGGCAATGTTGTGAGCTTCTTAGCTTCGATCTATCTATAGCTATAATGAAATTGATTTAACTCAGGCTATAGATAGTATGCGCTTGGCTAAGAAGCTCATAACATTGCCATCCGGAAGTATAACGGACCAACACACAAAACTGTGTGTATCCATGAACGTTTATAGTCAGGTTAATACAGTTCAGTGAGCATTACTCATAAACGTGGATGGCAAAAAACAATAACAAAGACCTGAGTGACGTCATCTTCGAACTATCTATAGATGTCACTGAACTCAGGCCTTTGTTATTGTTTTTGTCAGCCCTCTTTATGATATCTTCTCACTAAATTGTACTAACCTGACGTTTAAGATTACTCATATTTTTGTGTGTTGGTACGTTATAGATATTATGCGCTTGGTTAAGAATCTCACAACATTGCCATCCCGAAATATAACGGACAAAACTTTGTGTAACCATGAACCCTTATAGTCTGGATAATACAGTTAAGTGATAATTACTCATAAACGTGGATGGCAAAAAAATCAACAACAAAGACCCGAGTGACGTCAAGTTCATTCTATCTATATCCGGCTGGCGACATATGATCTTTTTGGCCACCGCAAGGCATCAATAAGAAAAAGGAGACCGAAACAGCTTGGACCACCGACTTCAGGGAAAGAAGAAGGGATTAAATGAGTCGTGTAAACAAGTTTAAAAGATGATGTATTTGGGAAGGGTTGTTTCCCATACGATGTCATTTAAGATCATCATCAATTTGGAGATCCGTTTTTATAGCCCTTGTTTACTGTCTACTTCCTGTGGCTGGAGTTACCGTGATGGATAGGTGGTGGCGATGGTTGTTGTCGTCGTCGTGATGATGGTGATGTTGATGATGATATTGATTATTATTATTATGCTGATGATGATGATGATGATGATGATGATGATGATGATGATGATGATGATGATGATGATGGTGATTGATGATGATTGATGATGATGATGATGATGATGATGATGATGATGATGGGGTTCTATGGGTATCTGAGGATTTTATGTTTGAAATTGTCAGCACTTAGAGTTTATTTAATAGGTGATAAACTCAAGAATTAAAACGCTGATATGACGTCAGGGTTGGTATGTCAATTCACCAGATTACATATAGATAGTATGCGCTTGGCTAAGAAGCTCATAACATTGCCATCCGGAAGTATAACGGACCAACACACAAAACTGTGTGTATCCATGAACGTTTATACTCAGGTTAATACAGTTCAGTGAGCATTACTCATAAACGCGGATGGCAAAAAAAACAATAACAAAGACCTGAGTGACGTCATCTTCGAACTATCTATAGATAGAATGCGCTTGGCCAAGGAGTTCACAACATTGCCATCCGGAAGTATAACGGACCAACACACAAACTCTGTGTAACCATGAACTTTTATAGTCTGGTTAATACAGTTTAGTGAGAACAACTCACAAACGCGGATGGCAAATACAATAACAAAGGCCTGAGTGACGTCATCTGCATACTATCTATATAGGTACAATATTGCTCAAATAATTAAACGTTTTCCTGATAGATAGAATGAAGTTGACGTCACTCAGGAGTTTGTTATTATTTTTTGCCATCCATGTTTATGAGTAATTCTCACTAAACTGCATTAACCTGATTGTAACAGATCATGGTTACACATAGTTTGTGTGTTGGTCCGTTCTACTTCCGGATGGCAATATTGTGAGTTTCTTAGCCAAGCGCACACTATCTATACGAAATATGCTTTTCATAGAAGTTTTGTATGAGTTGAATAACTGATGATGTTCTTGTGTGTGGTTGTGTGTGTGTATGTGTGTGTGTGTGTGTGTGTGTCTGTGTATAAATGTTTGTGTGAATTAAAAATACATACAGTAGAATGACCTTTCTGGCTGATTGCCTAGTTCATGGCTTCTTGTCAGCCTGCACGCACAATTTAAGCGTGAATCTCATTATAAATGTGTCATTTGCTCAAACATTAAATTACCGGGTTAAATCCCTCCTAATATATATTGTAAAGACCATATGACCCAGAAACACAGAAATAAAAGATTTGGTCAAACAGGCTCTTTCTAATACAACATTCAGGACATTATGGAAAATGTTCGGACATTATGGACGAATACATCACATCTTGACTCCATGGCAACAATGACATAATGACATAAAGGTTGTGAAGCCTGGAAAATGAATGCGGAACTAGAGAGACGAATCAATGTGTTAGAGAGCCAGAGTTACAGGAACATCCCACAGTGCTATTTCTGGAACATAAAACAAGGAGGTTCTTGAAGATGTGGAAAAAGCGAGGGGGAAGACAGGAACCATTGCTTGCAATGGTTAAAAGACGGAAACTTGCATGATTTGGACATCGGGTCAGACATGACAGTTTCTACAAGACAGCCATGCAAGATACGAGGGAAGGTCAAATAAGAAGAGGAAGACAAAGGAAAATGTAGCTGGATAACATCAAAGAATGGATAGGATTGACGCTGTATGAACTGACAGAGAAAGCTTATGTCCGAGATACGTGGCACCGTGTTGTGAAGGCTGCATCCCGCAAGTCTCCCCAACGACCATCCCGTCATGATATTAAAACTAATCGAATAAACATTCCAGTGGTTTTAATTTTGACTAAAATATAAAATCAAGTTTATTTTGCCCCTGAAATCAACCGATGACAGTGATCTGAAGACCCATAGCCACGTAAAGTACTTGCCTATCACGGGGAGTAAACAACCCACAGATCCTGAGTATCACTCACAAATTTAACACAAAATGAGTGAAAAAAAAATGCAGTGTTGTCAAGCATTGCGATGCTACTCCTTTATCATTGTGTCAAAATAATGTGAGAAATACCCACTTCCTGGGCCTACCTATTTGTGTGTTTGGCACGCACTAAGGGTAGATCGGGCCTTTTCGTTAATAGATAGTATGCGCTTGGCCAAGGAGTTCACAACATTGCCATCCGGAAGTATAACGGACCAACACACAAACTCTGTGTAACCATGAACTTTTATAGTCTGGTTAATACAGTTTAGTGAGAACAACTCACAAACGCGGACAGCAAAAAACAATAATAAAGGCCTGAGTGACGTCATCTTCGAACTATCTATAGGAAATAAGTTGTCAAGGGGGTGGGGATGGGGTAAATGGGAGGAAATATTCTAATTGGTGAATATTTAAATTTAGTTACGGGCAAACTTAGTGTCGTAATCTGCACATTATTATGATTGAAACAAAAGGGCCTGAACTTTATCATCTTGTATCTCCAAGGTTTTAAAGTAATTTATTTAAACGCAGAAATCAAATACAATAAGTATCAATTTAGTTTAATATTTTATCTGGGAATTAAATATTTCACGGACAAGTGAGTGCACATGAATTAATACATAGCTAGATCAACACGTTTTTTTCATTCGCGATCTTGTCCAGGATGATCTTTGAAGCCGATATTTCAAATTTTACCTGGAGATAAAAATTGATTATAAATTGTTTACGGGGAATGAGAAATAAAAACGGCAGTGTTACCATGATTTAGATACTTATCTAAGGTGCTAAAATAACGCAATTTAGCACTCTGATTTAGACCTAGTCCGTCAAACACAAAAATGGTGGGAGCCATTTTTTTTTACAGTTTGTAAAGCTGTAAAGACTCAACACTTTTTTTTTACAACGTTTGTGATGCCAATTCACAGGCTAATACAATAAGTGCTCTAAAACTACTGAAAAGTTTTTCCCAACAATAACTGTGCTACATTGGTTCACTACAAACGTGCTTCATCGGGCCGTGGGCTTATAGATATCAAAACAAAGACCCATGACTAGAATTCATAACACACTTGCATATAAAAAACATAATGTTAAATATACAAAACGACGATTCATTCCATTTTAACTAGTTAACTGTCGTACTCTGGAAAAACTCGTATTTACTAAATTTACAAATTTGGCCAGAAAACGCAATCTTCAAATATCGATCGATTTAATTGACCCTGCTCTTGGTAAAAACTCTCAAACCTGAGACTGTTCGGAGTCTTCAAATTGAGAGTTTTGCCAAGAGGAGGGTCATTGAAATCGACCGATATTTGAAGGACGAGATTTCTGGTCAAACTTTAATATAAGTTTGTTGGGTTTTGTTTCCAGAGTATGGTGGTTAACTGGTCAATGATAAAATACTTTTTGGAGTCGTTATGAACTGTTGACTTGATATCCAACCTTTAGACCCCCCTTCGCGTCATCATAAATTAAAAGGTTATTCATAAACGCTTTCGATTTCATTATAATATTTAGCGACAGCGACTGGACATAAAAGCAAGTATATTTTGAGTCTTTTATTATACAACTGTTAAAAACACAAAAGGGTTGTAGAACAAGGTCTCCGCTTTTTTTAAATCAGAAGTGTACGTCATAATATATTGTCGTTAAGAATATTAAAAAGAAAAGATTTGATAATTTAGAATTTCAAAATGAGAATTTTATTTCGCAATTCTTAAAAGCAACAATGTTTATCCTGTTGACTGTCGTTCTCTGGAAAGACCCGTATTTTAAAATTTTGGCCAGAAAACTCGTCCTTCACATCATTTCGATCAATTTAAATAATCTTCATCTTGGCAAAAACTCGAGGTCCAGGTTTGAGAGTTTTTGCCAAAGTGAGGGTCATTTAAATCGATCGATATTTGAAGGACGAGTTTTCTGGCCAAATTTTTAAAAACATGTTTGTTTTTCCAGACTGCGGCAGTTATTACTGGTTAATACGTCGCTTGTGACAAATAACAGTCGCGTGACGTGATCACACCTGAATAATCATCAAATATAATAGTGTGAATTTTATGAATGAAATGACACTCGAACACATTTCAATAATGCTTTGATTATTGATATAATAGATTGGCCTCAGAGTTAAGATTTTTCTTTCACGGCCGATATGGTCCGTGGAGCCGGAGTTCATTCTGGTTTTTGTGACGTCAAACGGAGAATAACAATTGCTTGCTACCTTTTGTCAAGACACTTCTATCGCAAACATCCTCGTCACATTTAACAGACCTAGCTACAGATTCAGCGCTTAGTTGACAGAGGAATATTATGTGTGCAAAATGTCTATTCACCGGCTCGGGTGTCGTGAGTCCAAGACTGTAGTTTTCTACTTTCCACCACAATACCAGACAAGATTTTAAAAGTGGTTATTTGTGCCGCTACGTTGTCTTGTAGTAAGACACTCGCCTCCGGATCAGAAGCTCCAGGGTTCGAGTCCCGCTTGAGTGGTGAACAGTTGAATCCCTGTGGGGAAAAAGCTCTTTGGTCTCATTTTTTACCGTATTCAGGTGCAAAAGAGTACCTGACAATTTATTATTATTGTCTCTGTCGGATAAAAAAATGGTAATATCGTCCTACATATTAAATATTGCTGTTTGCTAATGAACCCTTGTTAAGCGCTTTGAGCACATTTAGTTGATATCTCACTTTATAAATGCTCAGATGCTCTTGGGGAGTCATACGGCCAAGGAGTCGGAAATTCGTCCCGGTTTTTATGGGCATTAAAAAAACAGAGACAAGTGGTTGTTACCCTTTGAATAAGACGCATGCCAATACTGCTGTATTTTCTGCCCGATCTAAGGGATCCAGCTACCCATTCAGCGTTGTGTTGGCAGGATGGAATAGAAAAAATCTGAACTGCACCCGGGATCGATATCGGTCCCTTTGCTTGTGAATGTTTTCAAAAAATAGATTTCGTTTCAAGCAAAGTATTTTGTCGCATTGTTGTGATTCCGAAATAGGAGAGAAATAATGAGGTCTTTTAAGTTCGTGTTCATGCTTACGTTGGGGATGTAATGAAGGTCTATGACCAACGGACATGAATGTATGACTTTTCCTTAGAAAATGCTAAAAGCCAGATGAAAATATTTATAATGGTTTTAGAATAATACATTTTTGAAATCAGGGCAAAACTTGATGGATACCCTGTAGTATGAATTGGCAAATAAATAGAATAGTGGTACCTTTTCTTAAGAGGGCAAGAGTAGATTATAGCGATTACGAAGGTGTAATCTTCTTAAAAATTATTTGCGCATATTATTCATTTACCAGTCACGTCAATACAATAGATTTGAATCAGATTTATCTACTTTTAATCTTATTCTCTCCAGGTAAAAAAAAGCAAGCGTTATTAGATCGTCACTCTGTTCCCCTTGAAATGCTCCATTTTGTTTCATATCATAAGAATACATCTCTCCTTATGGATGTCAGATAGCTTTGACCAAATAATAATAAGGGACATGTTATTTTTCCATTACCCTCTCTGTAAACGGCCAACAAAGCCAACATGGAGAACATGTCCTACAATAGTTCAAATCAATGGCCCCGTCATTCGCTAATCCGTGTATAGTTACAGGGAATTTATTGTTGCCATTAATGGAGACGAATGATTTCTCCCCGTCAAACTTAATGAACTCGTCACTCCTGATTCATCCAGACACTAACAAAACAAGGATTTTTCTTGTAGCTTGGCCAGAAATGTTTTATTTAAAATAGCATAGATTAAGATAACCTCAATCTTGTCAACAATTTTCAAACCTTTGAAAAAGGCATGTTTTTTGAGACTTTGACAAGTTGGCAGTCATCTTAATCGATCGATATTTGAAGTTGTTGCTTTCTAGCTAATTCTCAAAATGTATTTTATCAGAATTCGACTGAATTGGTGATATTTCTCTTTTCTTCTTTAGTAGTTCTTCTCCTTTCAACTTCCAATTCTTTGATACGAGTTTATTAATCCCTCTAAACATTGGAAACTAAACACATCTCTACTATGATGATTATTTTAGACATATTTTCGAGCGAATTCATCCAACCCTGTAGAGTTCTGATTTTGATGGGATTGACCAAATCATTCAAAGTTTTGGATAGAATTTATTTATTTACCGGTGCGTTTGTTTCATTCAAAGGATGTGAGTCGCAATGGGAGGAACGATGGGAGGAGGTATGGTTGTGGCAAGATGGAGATAAATCGAAAAGAAATAAATAAATAAACTATTTTATACAGAGAATTTTTATAGCATGCATCTTGCCCAATCTATTTCACTGTACTTAGTTTATCTTCATTGCACGTCATAAGGGACCAAATTTCATTTCATACAGTACCAGTCACTAAATAGACGTCATTTTTTTGTACAAACTCATTTCAAGAGCTCTCACAACCAACACAAAATCACTCGTATCTGACTCAAGTTGGCTGGGTGGTGTCTTTTGACTTCCCAAAGTAGACATGTGGTCACTTGCTGTATCCTCTATCCACCTATTTGTCTTGGAATGAGATTACTTTGTTTTGTCCTGGCCCTTACCGGAGTCCTTGGGTGAGAGGTAAACAGTCAAATGTATTTGGGAGGTAATATTTTACCCCTTGTCAAGCATCTTTCTGTCATGTACTGATCGTTATATTTTTTGGATATATCTTGTAAACATTTAATTCCTGTGCTGATGTCTGGATGAGACTTTTTGGTGATCTTAAAGTATATTGATGGTATATACTTTTGGAATCTATATATTCCCTATTTGAACATTTCCCCTTTTGTCTTACTTTTTCTGGAGTGCTTTAATTGAAAATCTAGAACTTTTTGACCATCTCATTTTCTTCCTTTTTACATGCACTAATATACCCCAAATGTGTTGCAAACGCGGTAAAAACCGCAAAAGAAAGAAACAAACAAACAAACAAACAAAAAACATTCGAGTTGAACAATGTGTAAAGAGTGCCTTAACCGAGACCAGAATGTCCCAATCATTGCCTCCAACCTGTCATTAGCCTAACTCAAAATGACTTGTTTCGATACTTCTAAAAAGACTTGCAATTTTTTTTTTTCATTTTTGCTGCAGTAAATTTGTCCCTCAGTCTATAATATAATTAACATAGCGCCTGTATGACTGTATTGCCTACAGTTGTGACCCGCTAAATAGAGCCCACCGGATTACATACAGAGATAACCATTAAAACTCGAAAGAAACACTTAAAAAGCAAGACTTTTGACTCTGTAAACACCTCTCCCACCAACAGCAATATGTGTCGTACTCAGTGGCGTGGGGCCATTGGATCGAATGGTGCCAGGCACCGTACCAATCTTTTAAAAATCATTAACAGCATAATTTAATTAAAAATAAAACTGAAAAATTTTAACTCCACTGTCTTTCGCCAACTCACCAACAACATACTGCCTTTTTAGTCTCCACTCTATTCAAGATTCCGAATCACACACTGCGCCGACTCGTGTGTTGGTGACATCACTGCGCGAAGTAGTGACTAAATCAAACACCGTGGTGCAAAGCAATCCAAGCTCCAATTAATGCTCTATCCATTAGTATCGCTACAGCTGATTGAGCGAGAAACTGGGTCGAATTATACTATCTTCAAATAGCGGAAAACCCCTCGACTTGTGCCAGGATCTGAGAGCTCCACCTTTGGACGGGGGGATGCGCCAAATTAGGGTAACTTCGGCCATCCAAAATATTACATTAACTGTCAAAAACACTGATCATTGTCAACTTTATTTGTAAGCAGCAAAGAAAGACAACATAAAACTTAAAAATATGAAATATCAACCCCCCCCCCCCCCCCAACTCTTTTTCACGATTATTGAATAAAGTAATTCTTTGCAACGAAGCATTGTGGACGAATTTACCAACATTTTTCTTGCTTGTAGTGCCGAGTTGATGGTTACGTGTGTATGGGTGTTTATTTGTGTGTGTGTGTGTGTGTGTGTGTGCGTTTGTGCGTGTGTATTTGTGTGAGTCAGAGAAAGAAAGCGAAGATTGTCAACAGTTATGCTTTGGTGTGTTTTTAGATTTTTTAAGTACTTAAGTGGAGTGATTTTTTCTTTGTGATGCTTTAAGATCTGAATCTACCTTTTATTTGTGCAATCATTAATCGTAGTCCACTGATTTCCATTATTTGAGATATACTTTGAAGTTTTGTTTTGTTAAACAATGAATTGCAATGAATCAAGTTGACTCTTTACTTCACCGACCGTTTGGGAGATTGACACTAGATGACAAATTAGAAATAAAAAGACTAGTTCCTCACCAACCAACTGATTTTGAATTAACACAGGTGTGGAAATCTCGAAAACGCTCTTTTTCAGTGACATGGTATGACAGGCATGAATGGCTCACAGTTAGTTTAGAAAATAAACGTTTCTTTTGTTTTTATTGTCTACTTTTTACAGATACAACAAACACTGGCAAATCATGGACATCTATAGGCTATAGTGACCTTAACCACTTCCATCGTAATTTTTAACCTCCTGAACGTTGTTTTAGCACCCTTAAAAGAGTGAAAAATTTCTTGCGAAATTCAATGAAACACAGAGCGGTTAAATTCGTTAATGATTCTGTCAATTCACAAAGCTGAAATAGTTGCCATTCCAAATTTCAATAAACACATTATAAAAAGATTTGCAGAGATGAAACATCGCCGTGCAGATTTTCTTTACAAGTACTAAAAGTAAGTAATTTCTGTCATAGGTTTTTTTTTTTCTCTTTTGATTTACATTTATCACATATTGATTGCATTATCGACCAAAACCAATCCTTTAAATGGTGGACAAAGAATAATTACAAAGACCTTTTCATATGGGACTTGTATCTCAGTGTTGTGGCTTGATGTTTTAATGAATTATTTGTTTTTGTGAGTTTTGTCCACTCGTAGAAACCATCGACCCTCCCCCCACCCTTCCAAAAAAGAGAGTTATTAACATGTGCTCTCTCCTCTTAACCGTGTTCACTGTTTTATAATTTTTTTTCTTCTTCTAATCATGGCACCACCATACGCCGTCAATACGCCACGCCGCTGGTCGTACTGCCTCCAAAAAGTCTTGTGTAGGAATGATTTAGATGCCAAGAAAAATTGAAATATATTGAAAAATATGAGTCTGGAGTTCAATATATCGAGAGCAACAGACACGGTTTCTTAAAGTGACAACAACTATAATCAAGTTTCACGTCATTTTGATTATAAAATCACTTTTCGATGTGTGGTTCACTCGTAAAGAATGCCGTTTTGAGATGACAGGTCACATATCACGGAGTCTTGGCGTGTCTGTGACTTTATGACCGTCCAGACATAAATCTAATGGACCATGGCCAATTGTCCAGGCGTCATCAGCGTGGAGCAAGTCACTTGCAAATGGCTTTGCTATCAGCATGAGTTCATCGGGCTAGTGAATCCCTAAAGACTCCTGAGGTGTTTTACAAGGGCAAGTCTCTTCTGAAAAAAGTATAACGGGTATATAGTCAGGAAATTGTTTGTGGAAAATACGACTTAGGAGAAGATTAACTGACTAACGAAAGAATATTATTTGGGATTAATTTATTTAAGTGTTATATCCTCGAGTTCTTTAAAAAGAATAAAAAAGAAAGAGAGAAAAAAGCGTGCATGAATTGGGTCTTATCTGTTTGCAGTGGGGATTTCCAATTTTGTAATTTGATAGCAGAGAACGGTTCTTGTCTGGGTCAGCATGATTCAACGTAAACAAGAGACATGTGTGACCCGTCGTCTCAAAGCTGGATTGAGTTAGAATGAATCAGACCCTAAAAAGTAAATTTAGAATTTTAAAATGAAGAGAAATACGGACTGTGAGTCTTTTAGAATTCAAAAAAGTTTAGCTTCTCTACAACATTTGATTTAAAAACATTACGCCTTTACGCCACGGCACCATTAGATACCGTCGTCTTGGCATTCCATGAAGGAATATAAATGATCCATCAAACAAGATGTCTAATGTCAACAGGAGTCACCCATGTTGTCCAAAGTGAGCAAATTGGGGGTTAATAATCTTGCCCAAAGAAGAAAAACCCTAAATTGCCTGAAGCTTGAAGCTCGAACCCGGGACCTTCCGGTCACAGAGCAATGCATTGACCACTCGGCAACTTCGCTCCCCCTTTCTCCATCATAATGAATAGAGTTAACCCCAAGTTTCAATTCGTGGCTATTCATTCAATGGGAGCGATCTATATTCATTTTTTAGTCCAACCAAGTCATCAATCACATGATTTGTTGCTGTCCAACAATTGAATATTTCTTAACAAATGTAAACACGCTTCTTTGTTTACAAAAGTTATAAACATACCCATGGGTCAAGCTGAATAAAATGGCCAATCGTGATGTTAGATATTTAAAAAGATGTGAAAACTTTTCATTAAGTGGGTCACTTGGAGCACATATTGCAATGTGACCAATGACCTCGAGCACATGGAAAGTTAATATAGATCACGCCCATTTCCAATACCTAGTTTATCCCGACACAATAACTCTTGGAGAAGATTGGTCAGAAATGTGTAATGCGAACAGTTCAAATGGTGGGTTTTATCCTTTACTGGAACTGATGTTGTTTCCACCAACATTGATGAGCTGGCTCCCATTGGTCGTCCACAAAGTTCATCAACCGCAGCAAATCAACCAAAGAAATTGACGAACTTAACCGATCTTATCGCTGGTTAAAACAATCTGACATTACACAAAGGCTTTGACTTGCATAGGAAAGAGATGGCTATATCGTTTGAGAAATCCTGGGTTACAGAAAGGTATGTGCCCGTTGCATACCTAGAAAGCTCGCATAAAAGCATGATCACATTGAAAGAGGAAGTTTTCTTGAAGTAGTATAACACCCCTCTTACAGTTCTGATTAAACTCCAAGTGACATTTTCCCTTTTTTTAAGACTAAAGATGAACCTCAAAAAAAAAAAAAAAGGGGGGGGGGGGTGGATTTCGACAGAGATGACGAGTTGCAGGTGGAGGTGACTCGATGGTGTCGAAGTTTGCCACGTTATTTCCTCTTCGACGCGATGCAATAATGGTGCATCGTTAGCGACTCTGTGTGGATGGCAACGGTGACAATGCTGAAATTTAAAATGATAAACGGAAAGGACATAAACTAAGTTTTGTTTTGGCACCTCTGTCAATTTCGTATCTATTATAGTTTTGAAAATACAAGAGCCGCGGCAAGGCTTTTCAGGATATCCTTGTAGATATACTTATTTTTTGTCAACAGATAATATTTGACAGCACAATTTTAAAAACAAAATGAGAAAAATCCTTTTTAATAGTGAGAAATTATATTGCATATGTTGCTGCCATAATATATTGCTACTTTGACTGTAAGATGTCTTGAATTCGTGAAAAAGCGATCTTCGAGCGAGACAAGGATTTTAAGAAACGATCTAATAAATTAAGGGAAATAGAAATTGACATAAATTTATCACATATTTATTTCTGCTGTGTTAAATCGGCACCCTGCAGATCGCCTGGCATAGAGAGAGGAAGAACATAACGACACACACTTTTATCATAGCTAATCGCAACTACAAAAATGGTAGCTTCAAAAAAGATTAGCTTTCTAGAATTTCTCTTCCCGACTTTGATGTGGTGAGCACGAACCAAAAGGCGAAAATAACAATATACTAAATCACCTAAATAATCAAGGACCCGCACAAATTAAGCTTTGGTATAGGTAGAAAATGGCGATAAGGGTTCTACGATAGTTTGTGCCATTAAATAAGCTAATAAAGCCAAGTATCAAAAACTGATAGTAACTTGAATAAAGGTGAGGCGAGAATGATGACCAATAAGCACTCAGGTTAGGGGCGTCCAAGAAGGTCACCTGTCTGGGGTCAAATGACCACCAAATAGAAACAATATATCCTGATAGGATTAGTCATAAGCTCGTTTTACACCAACAGTCCTCGTCTAAATACACTGACTGCTCCATGATATTAAAGTAACGGGATATCCTAGCAGTTTTAAGCTGTAGAAAAAGAGAACCGGCTTAAGGTCCGAGTAAGCAGTAATTTTTAAAACCCTCTTCCGTTTTCAATAAAAAACCCCAAGAAGCTAATCCGTGTATTATGTTTAAGAGGAAAACCTCTCGTAACAGTCGATATTTCACTGCCCATGTGATGGTAACACATTAATTTTTTGTTTGTCTAGTGTTTTAAACTGCTAAAAACCAACCTTTCTATCGTATAGTTTTAGTATAGGAAATCGCATAATTGTAGGTTACAAAATCCGTAACGTCCAATTGTGAATATGCATAAAAAATAATAAGTGATGGTCCTTTCCGGGTTGGGGGTGGGGGGGGGGGGATTCCATAGCAAGATCTACGGTGGTTTGCTTGAAGAAAAAAATAGCGAGCTCTAAAAGTAAATTATGAACCATGATTTAGTCTACTTCTGCGCCAGATAACATCCACACCAAAAAACAAGCTTGTTTTTCATAAACAACCCCATTGAGGAATAGTTGAGGAAACGTCTTGTAATATTCCTTACATGCGGCGCATGTGGTCTTGTGTTATGACACTCGCTTTTTCTTGGATAAGACTCTTGACTCAAGTTCTTTAACCGTACTCGGGTTAAAATGAGTACCTGGCTGATAACAGTGTTGTCTTTGTCAGATAAAAAATATAACATCGCTTACAGACTTGTCATGTTCTACATGTTACACGTTGCTGTTGGTCAAAGACCCTTTGTAAGGCGCTTTGAGCACGTTTAGTGGATATCCCACTATACAAACTCTCACCGGTTCCATGTTACCCTAACTAGCCAACGATGCATTCCTACGGGTGTTGTTTTCCTGCCTGTCGTCTCTTGACCGATGGATCATTGCTTCTTGTTCATCACCCTGATCCTCCTCCTTTATCTCCCCCCTTCCTCCTCCTCCTCCTCCTCCTCCTCCTCCTCCTCCTCCTCCTCCTCCTCTTCCTCCTCCTCCTCCTCCTCCTCCTTTTCCTCCTCCTCAACAACAACAATAAAAACAACCAGGACCACTACCACCACTACTATTACTACTATCACTGCTACTATTACTACTACTACTACTACTACTACTACTACTACTACTACTACTACTACTACTACTACTACTACTTCTATTACTACTACTACTACTACTACTACTACTACTACTACTACTACTACTAACTACTACTACTACTACTACTACTACTAATACTACTACTACTTCTATTATACTACTACTACTACTTCTACTACTACTACTACTACTACTACTACTACTACTACTGCTGCTGCTGCTGCTACTACTACTACTACTACTACTACTACTACTACTACTACTACTACTACTGCTGCACATTAAGTTCTATCTATTTATTTTTATAATGACATGCTTGAACGCGGATGAGCTAACCTGCTTAACAATAGAAAACAAAAGTGGGATGTCATAGAACTGGATCCAATATCATCGGAAGTCTAAAACCACTTTTCCGGAGGACGGGATGCATTCCTTATATTATTTTAACTAATTTTCTGGTTTTCGAGTGATGGCATCTTATTTTCTAGTCAGAATACTATGCTCGTCGTCCAGAAAGATCACCCATCCTCGCTCTTTTTACGTTCCATAATCCTAATACTCAGCATATACACTCCGTTACCAAAATAGTTATGCCACCTTATGATTCAATAATGGAACCTTTTAAATATTTGGGGCAGCGTGGCTCAGTAGTACGGCCTTTGCTTCGTACCCGAATTGTACCGTTTGACAACCCGCTACGCTGTGTGACCTTCAGCAAGTCGCCTCGTTTGCGTTGCTGCACTGTGGCTGACGCCTGAGTCATTCCAGTCTTTCTTTGGAATTGACCCTAAAGACAAATTTTCCTAATGGGACGAATAAAGGTAATTTATTCTTGTGTATTTAATAGTCCTCCGAAAGCTGGTTACTTACACAGTTCCAAGGATTTTTGAACCGGAAAGATAGAACGTGTGACGTCACCTTTCTTCCTTACGTCTTCTTATGTCTATTTTTTGTTGTTGTAATTTCAGGTCGAGACAGCTGGAGAAAAACAATAGATTGGAATGTGTTTTTAACAGTTATGGTCTAACGCCCATTAAGTGATTACTTGTCTTGGGGCACATTAATGTAACCAATGGTCACTCAACCGATATTTAATGAAGCAGATAGAAAATTGACCTGTCAACCATGAGATCATAAACAACATTGGGCAATCTGTTTTTATTGTTAGCTTCCCTTGTGCTTGAGGTTAAACATTGTCTTTCACTATTTCTTTAGCACTGCCGACTTTTTTTTTCATTTTGGTCAGAAAACTCAATTGAAATAATGATTGACAAGATGGCATCCAAATTGCTAACAAATCTCCAATCCCAGATGGGTAACAAGTCTCGAGTTGGAAAATGTATTGACTTCTGTCATCTTTAACCATTGATATATTATGTCACAGGTTTCTAGTCTTAGTAAAAAAAAATGTGTTTTATCATAGGACGAGAGAGTACATGGTAAAATTGTGTTTGCGAGCCCGGGCACTGAAGCTGAAGCACATAATATCTTGAAGAGCTACTCTTGCGTTATTGGCCACGTGACTTTGTGCTTACAAAGGAATGATTGGTAAAATGCGGAAAATGTAAATCGTTACAAGCAGGGCGATTATTTCACAAAAGAGACGGCAATATCAAATCTTAATATAAATAATAATGGGTTCAAAGAAGGTCGCTGTTGTTATTTCACTAACGTTCATTGCTACGATTTGTTTGCAGTTATTCATTTAAAAAAAAAAAAAACTAATCCTGAAGATCAAGTCTTGTGGAAAGTAAAGAGCAACGAAGGCTTTGGAAAACATGATCGTAAAGCTGAGAGTAAATTGAATAATTTAATGAAGGTTTGTTGAATACGGTTTTGATTCTAAACACTCGTTGTTTCTGTCGCGATCTGTAGGAGAAGTGGCGAATGGGTAAGCGACAAATTGAATAAAGTAACCCCCCCCCCCCCCCCCCCCCCTGATACAGAAATCGACTGGTGCCGTTTTCATCCTGTTATAGATGGGGTAAGATCTTGGCAACTCGACAGATAGTAATAAAGTTTTAAGTTTAAAGAAATAAGTTGTTTTTTTTTCTAAAGTGAGCTTTTATAATAAGCAAAATCCATGAACGTGCTCACCGCGCTATACATAATAAATAAAATTTTAAAAGCTGAAATTAAACATAAACTACAATCAAAACTGCCAATTTGCGAGGGATTGGAGATGGCTATATCGATAGAGCATCAGTAGATTCACAAGCAATCAGAACTTGACTTTTAAATCATTTTAACAAGTTAACTTCAATTCTGTGGGGAAAAAAACAACTCGTATATAAAAATTTGGCCAGAAAACACTTCCTTCAAATATCGATCGATTTAAATGACCCTAATCTTGACAAAAACTCTCAAACCTGGGACTTCGCGTTTATTTGGGGAGAGGTGGGGGGGGATTTGTCTACACCTCATTTGACCTTGATAACATTGTGTCTGAATTGCAGGTAACAAACTGCTAATTGCGTATGTATTTATATGTTTTGTTTTTCTGTAGGCGATCGACCGGTCTCACCTTGTCCAAGTGTCAACTGAAATCTATCACAACAAAAGAAGCACAAATGGGAGACATTTTAAATTGTCCCACGTCCCAAGGGCGCTGCACAAGGGCCCAACTTAATCCTGGTATAAGCCACAAACAGTAAAGAATCAAATGGGTTGTTCTGTGAAATAACAAAGGGATATAACGAAGCCAGAAAGAAAGAAAAAAATGTCATAAATACGTACAAAGAAAAGAAAAGTCAAAGAAAAGAGAAGTCTTTACACTCTAACAGCCTACAATAACAGTAAACCTAATATTGAAACAATGAGAAACGGGGTGAACAGCAGTTAATATTGTATTTATCATTATCTATATCGTGGTAAACCCAAGGCTTGCCAGACACGGCAATACAAAACCGTCAATCAATTGGATGACTCACCAGCTGTAAACTGTTGAAGACATACAGAAACACGACCAGACTGTAAATGATACATTTATGAATAAATGGATATAAATTATTGTCAGTTTGTATTTCATGGACGAAATACGTAAAAACAATGTATGTAGTTAGACTAGTGAAAATTGAGAGGAATGAACAAACAGCATTATAATAATATTGTCTGAGGCATCATCAAATAATAATAATAATAATAATAATAATAATAATAATAATAATAATAATAATAATAATATTAATAATAATAATAATAATAATAATAATAATAATAATAATAATAACATTGACATCGAAAATCCCCCCCCCCAAAAAAAATAATTATGATGATGATGATGATGATGATGATGATGATGATGATGATGATGATGATGATGATGATGATGATAATGATGATGATGATAATAATAATAATAACAATAATAATAACAATAATAATAATAATAATAATAATAAAACAATTACTACTCTGGATGTTATTGGAGTAGCAAATTATTATCAACTTGAAGGGAAACTTTAAAAGGTCAATATCGAATTCGCAATACAAAAATAGGCCTTTGTCGTCGGGGTTTTATTGTCCTCCAAACCATTCGAAATACAATTGTCCACGCATCAACATTCATATCGATTCAGGTGTAAACGGGTATCTGGGTAGTTGCATTGACGGATATAGTAAGAAAAGCTAGAACAAAACATGACGTCGACTAGGAGTCTTGTCCATATTGAAATGCAATAATATGGTGTCATATAGCACTATATTGGGGGGGGGGGGGGCAACCACTTTTATACAAATCGAGGCCTTGCACGAATTAGCCTTTATTTATCTAGTTATTTATCTATGCAAACCTCGGTATATTATAATATTCGTCAATCCAAAGTAAGGGAGTAAGGGGGGGGGGGGGGGTTACATGTGGAAATCTAACAAGCGTTGTCTTTCAAACAGAACAAGAGTAGGAAAGGGATAGGATTTACTTAATTGGTCAGGACGACCTACTCTGTGGAGTGGAATAATTTAGCATATATTGAATAGGGGACTGTTTACATTGATTCATAACACGACGACGTTGTTAAAGAGTGATCGATGAAAGATGCCTTGGCATTGAAAGCTATAAAGTAAATAGAACAGTGAGAAGAAAAAGTAGAGAAATAAATTGAAGTGTAAATAAATGTATAACGGAAATTTCCTATTCTAATGTCACGAATCATTGCAGATCATTGTTGAACATTGGCATTGTTTGTCTCAAATCTAAACATTATGACGAAGAAAGCGATATAATATTATTTCTTTGCCATTTGTATAAGAAGAAGGAGAAGGAATATGAGAAGGAAGAGGAGGAAAAGAAGAAGAAGAAGAAGAAGAAGAAGAAGAAGTAGTAGTAGTAGTAGTAGTAGTAGTAGTAGTAGTAGTAGTAGTAGTAGTTGTGGTAGTGGCGGTAGTAGTGGTGGTGGTGGTAGTAGTAATAGTAGTAGTAGTAGTAGTAGTAGTAGTAGTAGTAGTAGTAGTAGTAGTAGCAGTAGTAGTTGTGGTAGTGGCGGTAGTAGTGGTGGCGGTGGTGGTGGTAGTAGTAGTAGTAATAGTCGTAGTAGTAGTAGTAGTAGTAGTAGTAGTAGTAGTGTAGTGGTAGTTGGTGTATGGTGGCGTAGTAGTAGTAGTAGTTAGTAGTAGTAGTAGTAGTAGTAGTAGTAGTAGTAGTAGTAGTAGTAGTAGTAGTTGTGTAGTGGCGGTAGTAGTGGTGGCGGTAGTAGTAGTAGTAGTAGTAGTTAGTAGTAGTAGTAGGTAGTAGTAGTAGTAGTAGTAGTAGTAGTTGTGGTAGTGGCGGTAGTAGTGGCGTGGTGTGGTAGTAGTAGTAGTAGTGTAGTAGTAGTAGTAGTAGTAGTAGTAGTAGTAGTAGTAGTAGTAGTAGTAGTTGTGTGTAGTGGCGGTAGTAGTGTGAGTGTGGTGTAGTAGTAGTAGTAGTAGTAGTAGTAGTAGTAGTAGTAGTAGTAGTAGTAGTAGTAGTGTAGTGCGTGTAGTAGTGTGGTAGTGGGGTAGTAGTAGTAGTAGTAGTAGTAGTAGTAGTAGTAGTAGTAGTAGTAAGTAGTAGGTACGTAGTAGTAGTGTGTAGTAGTAGTAGTAAAGTAGTAGTAGTAGTAGTAGTAGTAGTAGTAGTAGTAGTAGTAGTAGTAGTAGTAGTAAAAGTAGTAGTAGTAGTAGTAGTAGTAGTAGTAGTAGTAGTAGTAGTAGTAGTAGTAGTATAGTAGTAGAAGAAGAAGAGAATATGAGAAAGACAGAGAGATAGAGAGATACACACCCACAGACACACACACGCTCACACACACACACACACACACACTCATATAATATATATACCTAGATATATACATAGAATAGTCACACAAAAAAAACAACAAACAAAACAAAACAACAACAACAACAAAAAAAAAACAAAAAAAAAACACCTGTTTTAATCGATATCATATTGATACTTATTCCGTTTCAAAAGAGAAATAAAAGTTTCATTTACAAGTCACATACAGTTTTTTCACTTGATCACCACTTTCAAGTTTCCGTGAGGCCCTATCTGAAATACAAAATAAAGCGCACATCAGTTCGTAAGGCATTTCCACACATTGACAAATGTTCGAGTTTTCGAATTTCTCCATCTGAAGCCAATAAGCGTGTGTCCACTAATTATTTACTTAGCTTTTTATAGACAATTAATGTTACGTCATCAAATTATGTGTTTAATATCTTTTAGCCAGGAGTTATTGGTTGAGACTTTTTTTTTCTTTCTTTTTTCTTTATGGAGAAAATCCCTTGAATGCCCTTAATATTAATAGTAATGCCATAAATCTCTTGATTAAAGATTAGAATAATGATACACGTGGTAAAGATAGTATTTCAACTTAAATGTACTCATGTATATGTGGTGTACAAACATTTATCTTTAACCGTGACATGCAAAGCACACACACACACACACACACACACAATCACACACATACACACGCATATAGAAGATAATCATAATAATATAATAATGCATAACAAGATTGAAAGCCATGTTAACAGCAGTGCAAACAAGTATTATTCGTCATATATAAATCTCCCATCATATAATTCCCTGTACTAACACCTTGAAATAATCCATAGATTTTGCATTCTTTGTTTCAAATTTCAAACTGTTCCATTTCTGGACAATACGAATACCGAACCAGTTTTTGTCTTATGTTTGTTTTGTATCTAGAGACAAAAATCTTAAACTTGTCCCCTCTAGTAAAAGTAATATAAGAATATGAAAAAAAATCAGAAAAGTCTATCATATCGAGACCATGTCATCATCATCATCATCATTGCCTTTTTCACTCTGGGTCAGGGTATAGGCCACAGACAAACAGTTTCCATCCTTCCCTATCCTGAGCTAACTTTTTAAAAATCTCATTCCAGGTCTTACCACTTCTCTGTATATCAGTTTCTTTAATTCTTCTCCATGTTCCTCGTGGCCTTCCCCTTGATCTTCTGCCCTGAGAGTTCCAGTCCAATACTTTCTTTGTTATAGTGGAGTCATTCTTTCTAAGCGTGTGTCCAATCCACCTCCATCGTCCTCTTCCTATTTTCTCTCCCACTGGTTTCTGCTGTGTTCTTTTCCATACTTCTTCATTTTTTATTCTATCCATCCATTTTATTCTGAGTAGCTTACGCATGCACCTGTTTACGAAAATCTGTACCCTCCTTATACATGGCTGTGATGCGTTCCAAGTTTCACAGTAGGACAGACTTCACGTTTGAGTTGAAAAGTCTTAGCTTTAGTCGAAGGAAGATATCTTTAGTTCTCCAAACTCTGTTCAAAGATGTGAATGCAGCCTGTGCCTTTCCGATTCGTGCTTTCACCTCTGCTTCCGTGCCACCATCCTCCCCCTCGTGGATCTTTACCTTGCAGTGGTGAGGTGGCTTGAGGCACACGGGAGGGCAAAGGTGTAAATCCCCGTCGACCGTCACGAGACCATCCCGGGTATCGAGCCAACGAGCCACATGAGCTGCTCGCCCCGGTGTGTGACTAAATTTGATCCAAACCCGGTGCCCGAATAGCAGCCCTATCCCGGGCGCCACACTATTATCCTTATGTCGAGTCCCAATCAGTCCCGTCAATGGCGAAGCGGTCTGCCGCCTAGCCAAATAATACCGCGTTCGTGCCGCCAGGGTCGTCGGCACGTCCGAGAAAAAAGCAAACGTCCAATGCATCAATTGATTCGAGGCCTGCCAATCGGAAAATGCGACGGCGGGGATGGCGAACTGACGCACATATTGTCCCTGAACGTCGAGAGCCAGAGTATGGCAAAAAAATGAGCTTTTATCAAAGCTTTTGGCCGTTCACTGCGTAGATATCCTCCTGTTACAGGAGACCCACCTTTATTCAGGCGCGCAATCTTCCCGATTCCAGATCCCAGGCTATACGGTGGTCCAACGCGAGGACACTTCGAGGCTCAAAGGAGGGGTTAGCGTCTACGCTAAAGAGCCATCGAAGGTAAGGGTCATTGAGAGCGTAACGGACAGCAATGGGGTGAACCGAATTTCCGTGGAAGTAGGTGGACTATGTTTGCATAATATTTACAAACCACCTAGAGCGACTTGGACTACACCACCGGTACCGGTGGTCAGCCATCCTTCCATCTGTCTGGGAGACTTTAATAGCCACCATCACGAATGGGGCTACCGAGACTGCAACGAGGCAGGAAGACAACTCCGCTCATGGATGGACTGTAACGATCTACACCTAGTGTACGATCCTACAGCCAAGGGTACCTTCCGGGGTACCCGCCATAAGAAGGATATACTCCAGACCTCATCCTCGTAACGAAAGGCGCGAACGGTGAACCGCTGCAGGTGAAGCGGACAGTCCTCGGGGACTTTCCGCATAGCCAGCACAGGCCGGTTCTTGTCACAGCTGGGGTGACAATACCGAGGGTGCAGTCTCTCCCACTTTGCAGATGGAATTTCAGGAAGGCTGACTGGGAGGAATTCAGTTCCTATATCGAGCAGGTCTGCCCTGCCATTCCTCCCAAGTCCAAGAATATAACCAGATTCAGTAGGCTACTGGTTAAGAGCGCTCAACGCTCTATTCCACGGGGCAAACGGAAATTCTACACCCCTTGCTGGACAGCAGAGTCGGAAGAGCTGTACCGAGAGTACCAGCAGACCCAGTCCCAGGACGCAGCCGATAGACTACTTCAGTCTCTGGCAGAGGGAATGAAGCAACGGTGGCAGGAGACCGTGGAAAGTCTCGACTTTACACACTCCAGCCGCCACGCTTGGCGTTTGATAAAGAAATTGGACCCAGATCGGAATTTCGCGAAGGCTGCACCGGAATGCGAGGCAGACACAATTGCCAAGAACATTAAGAACCGTAGTAAGCGGGTCCCTAATCAGGCTTTTGAGCGCGGTGTCCGCAAGGCGTACCGTACGATTTTGGACTCGCTACCTGCGGAGGAGTCGGACTGGACAGCCCCGTTCAGTCCCCGAGAAGTGGGTGCAACCATTAGCGAAGTGAAGAACGGCAAAGCAGCAGGGATAGATAAAGCAGGCAGGCTTCAGGGAAGGGAGGTGCACCACGGAGCAGGTCATTGCCCTTACAGAGCATATTGAGCACGGGTTCGAGAGAAAACAGCAAACAGGTGCTGTGTTTATAGACCTATCAGCGGCGTACTATACGGTCTGGTGCGATGGGTTAATGCTCAAACTTGCAAAAATCATAAGGTGCAAAAAGACCTTGAAGTTGTTCTTTTCGATCTTAGGGGAAAGGCAATTCCACGTCGCGCTGGGAGACGTCACGAGCAAAGTAAGGAAATTGAAGAATGGGGTCCCTCAGGGGTCGGTACTTGCGCCAATGTTGTTTAACGTTTACATTAGCGATATGCCGAACACTTTCTCCCTGAGGCTGGGATACGCAGACGACTGGACACTCGTTACGTCCGCCCTGGCACTATGCTATTCCACCGCGGAGTATTGCGCTCCAGTGTGGGGTAGAAGCAGAAACGTTGAGAATGTGGATGTAAAACTTCGCAAGTCGATGCACATAGTGTCGGGAACGCTAGCAACAACCCCTAGAGAATGGGGCCCGATAATGGCAGCGATCCAGCCCCCCGATGTCCGGAGGGAGACCATTACGGGAAACTGGCTGAGTAAGATCAAAGAGAGAGGGAATGGGGATACCCCTCTCATGCGCATAATGGACGGTGCCCCCGTTTCGAGCCGAAATAAGTCCCGGCAACCCTTGTACGCAGAATCCCTGACTACGGACAGAGCTGCACATACGAGATGGAAGTCGGTTTGGACGAATTCAATCCCTCGTGGGGGCGGGGACCTACACGCCTCTAAGCTTGGTGAGAGGTTGCCAGGCTTTGATACCAGTAAGAGGAGACACTGGGTAGCTGCGAATCGGCTTCGGTCGAAGAGCTGCCTAACGGCAAGTGCGTTACATCGGTGGGGTCTAACTTCCTGTCCAATATGTCCACGCTGTGGGCAAGAACCCGAGACGGCAGAGCATCTAGTCGAAAGGTGTGTTGTGACGATGCTACCAGGCGGGTTCGTGACGGTGCACGAATGCGGACCGGACTTTGCTGATTGGGTCGATCGTCATAACATAATAGTGTGAACCATAAGAAGCAGCTGCTGCCACCATCCTTGTCAATTATACTTCCGAGATAGCAGAAAGTGTCTATATCTTCGAGTTCCTGATCTTTTACTTTGATCTGCTCCCTTTGACGCGTAATCCAGACCATGTACCAATCTATAAGCCTGAATTAAATCCCCACGAATTCTTCTATATTTCAAACTGGGTAAATCAAGAAATTTTTCTTTCAGGTCAAAATAAAAACCTGTTGGGGAAGTTTGAAATACGAAATTTCTCGCAAAACTTTTAAATACATATTTTTCCAGAGTACGGCAGTTAACTTGTTAAAAGATACTATATTTTCTACACCTCAACACAAATTGTTACAACCACGTTCTCATTGGACCTCGGCAGGAGGTAGCCTTCGTAAACTCATAGCCTGCCATTGACAAATGTGTATTAAAGTAAGTTACAACACAAGTGAAGGCGATGATTATCAAATGAAAGCGAAAAATGAGTTGTCGTTAGTTATGCTCAAGGAACAAAAATGATCTCATTGGTTGTACAGTTGAATGAACGACTGTTTACTTTCTCTTGTTAGTGGCTACCTTATATTATGACGTATACTTTGGTAAGTGTAATGCTAGAATGCTATAAATTTACGGAGGCAATGGTCATAAATTCGCCAATGGAAAACAAGCGAAAGACTTCTGTCTCAATTTTATTTATGTTAAAAATACCATCATTCCTAAAGATTTCAGGGGGTTTTTTTTGTTTGTGTTTGTTTTTGTTTTTTTATTTCAAAATTTTTTTTTGTTTGTTTCGGTTTTGCAATTTTTTTTCTTCTTCTCCTCGTCTCCCATTTGCCTAAAATTGATTGACCTAAAATGGACTGGTGAGAATGTGGTCCTGTTTGCTCCTAATGGAAATCTCTTCAGTCCAAATTACTTCACAATCAACTTGTATATTACGCAATAACAAAAAAAAAAAAAAATTAAAAAAAAAAAAAAAAAAACAGTTTCATCAGCATGTGTGTGTTTGTGGGATACAATGAATCCACTGAAGCTGTGAAACTGGAAATCTTTATTTTTTCATCTATCTAAATTCTGTTAAGCGGGAGGGATAACGTTCACATGACAATCGAAGTACCTTGTTTCGTGTCTCTGGTGAACTGTGAGAAATGAGATACCGTACAGCGTCACAAACTAATGCGACGAGTTATGCAAACAAGTATAAAATTACAATAAACACAGTCTATCTATGTATCTCTTTGTCCGTTCTTTCATTCATTAAATAATCCATCATCAATACAACTTTGTATCCGCTTAGTTGTCTTCACTTCTCTCTCTCTCTCTCTCTCTCTCTCTCTCTCTCTCTCTCTCTCTCTCTCCCTCTCTCTCTCTCCTCTCTCTCTCTCTCTCTCTCTCTCTCTCTCTCTCTCTATATATGTCTGTGTGTGTGTGTGTGTGTGTGTGTGTGTGTGTGTGTGTTCGCTGCCGTTTTAAGTTCTCTTTACGATCGTTTGAATTTTGAACTGGTGTCAGAAGCTCAAGATATTCACTTGACATCAGGTGAAAAACCATCACAGGATATTTGAACAAAACTTCGTCTTTACGACCAAATTGTGAAGTCACTCAAATAATAACACTCGCTCCAATAACTAACAAGGAAAAAGGGGAATCATTTAGGATAAATATAATACTTAATAAAAGAGACATAATATTATAGAAGGACCTGGGGTGGGGTGAAGTAGGGATTCAGTCACTCGCTTTTGCTCGAGGGATTAAGAAGAGAGTTCAAATCCTTATGGAGACGTTAAGATTTCTTTTTCTAATGACGCTAGAGTATTTTTAAAAATCGCAATACTGTCATATAGCGACCATGCTTTAAATTGAATATGCAGCCTTTTAGAAACTTTGGTGCCTGATCAACAAAGAGCTTTATCTGAAATCTTGTAATGTTTATTTCCGCAATAGGGGTCTTTATGACTGGGCTTGAAAATAATGATGCAGTCTTTTAAAAGCGCTAGAACTGAAATAAACCTTTTAATCTGAATATTTTAATTTTACATTCAAATCTACTTTGAATCAAACGTCCCAATAGATTAGATTTTGATCCGTAAATCTGTGAATAATAAGATAAATTCAAATTAAAGCTAAGAACAAGCAATGAACTTTTCGGATACGAACTCCTCTACATCAAGTCACCATTGCAATTGGATATTGGATTGAAATACAAGAAAATTAGTTTAAATCCATGACAGTTTGATATTTTTAAATGTAAAACCAAACAAAATAAAAACGAAAAATGTATTTTGCTGTCATTTCTAAAATATTTCGTTGCTGTTAAATAAACCTTTTGCTTAACGTTTCAAGTTTCAGACAGCTATTTATTTCTGACCGTAATCAAAACAACGGTCGTTTCATATGACCATAGGGCGGTTTAGATCCCGTTACAAAATACCTGAGCAAGGATTCATCGTATCGGGACATCTATGAGGAAATCACCATAATAATAATAATAGTATAGATATAAAAGGACACGACTGTCAAAGAAACGGTGGGCTATTCATCATTGTCATCAATGACATTTTGGCCAAAACTTCACCTATCGGAAATGACGTCATGACATTTAGTGTCCTCCGAAGCAATCAATCTTTTGCCAGGCTTGTGATGACAACATAGAGAAACCGCCATAATCAAAACAGACCTGCATCGTCGCCTTCAATCATTTTAATCTCTTTCTTCCTCATCAAAGCATGACCTCCCACAAAGCAAACGTCATATCCCTTCGGTCTCTCACTCGATTACCTTTACAAGTTACTCATGGGAAATGTGTTAAAACGTCAAATATTTACAATGCTAATAATATTTTCAGTCATCTATCGCTATCAAGTTGTCTAAGCCCTGATAATTTAACGCAAAACGCGGCTAATAGCCTACACAGCTAAATATTCACTCAAATGTGTGCACAACACCTTACAATGGGTCTCAAGCTTCAGGCACATATATATTTAAAGTACTGATAACTAAACACAACTATACACTTGTTTTAAAATGTTATTATAGAAAATAATCTGGTTTAGTTAGAGAACATTTCCATTACAGCAATGAGACTGTAATGTAGTATTTGAGGTGGAGGTTAAATTTTAAAATTTAAGAAATTTGTATGTCATATTCTTCACACCACAGGAGCGTTTTACATAGGTTGGCAGCTCCTGCACTCATAGAATCGCCCTACTAATTAGAATTAAATTATATGGAGGTCTGCACAGCCTATGATTTCCCCGTTTCATATTACATGGAAATATTTAGCAGCAATGATTAGTGGGTGGTATAGCTGTCTAAGGATATAACGGTCACAATACAATAAGCAATGAATACAAGTTCCAGTCCCACTTATACTTGACAATAAAAGTAAAGCAGATTTATTATGCGTATTTACATGTTTTTAAAATGTTTATGATTCATCATAACAAAGGGGAAAAAACACAATATTCTTTTATTGTTGTATTTATTATTTTCTTGATGGAGCTGAGGTCCTTAGTGGCCGTCTCTCAGGTCTTGCTTGTAAAGGCGCCGTTTGAAGCAATGGTGGGATTAGACAGCTCTTCCTATGTCCGTACCAGGAAGGGATGGAAATATGGTTTGATATAAATATAAACAGGCTGTCAGATTTCTCCGTGTTAATCTTCTTTGGCCGTCTTCAGGTCTAGAGTACCCTCAGGGTCTAAAGTCAAATAGTAGAAAGGGCTAAACATGCCTAATAATATTTAATAAAATAGTCTAACAATTGAACGTGACACGTGTAGATTCCTGAATATTTTAAGTAACATATTTATAATGCTAACGCCCAGAGAGCATGAAATAAACAACTGATTGGTACTCTGGCCTCAAAAAGTACCGAACTGAACTAGATAGACAAATTAGCTAAACCACGGTATTGAAAACTACCGTCACTAATGACTTTTCTCTTTCTATCTATCTATCTATCTATCTATCTATCTATCTATCTATCTATCTATCTATCTATCTATCTATCCATCTCTCTCTCTCTCTCTCTCTCTCTCTCTCTCTCTCTCTCTCTCTCTCTCTCTCTCTCTCTCTCTTCCCTTTCGTGCGCGGGCACGATGATACGACAAGCACAGTAGACGACTTAGTAGCACGTTCCGTCAAGCGATATTGAACCGGTAACTTACCGATTGGGTATTCTGTAAGCAATATCAATCTCCCCGTCTATAACCGGTTGCCCAAATACCGAGTAGACTGGAGATCGCGATAGGCGTTCTAAGCACTCTCTCCACAAGCAAAGCGACTTTATCAATCCGGGTGCAGTCGTAGCGACCAATCAAAAAGATTGCATGCAATTTATATTGTCCATTTAGCTCTATATAAACTGAAATAATCTCCTCTTTCATGGGATGTGTGTCTCTGAAGGACTACTTTAATAACTTTTTTTTGCCTGGGTAGATTCCGTGACGGAAAAGTTCCATCAGCCTTTAAATATCAACCAATGCTGTACTCTGGAAATACACATATTTAAATATTTGGCCAGAAAACTCGTCCTTCACATTTCGATCGATTTAAATGACTCTCGTCTTGACAAAAATTCTCAAACCTGGAGCTTCACTTGATATTTTTGCCAACTTGAGGGTCACTAAGATCGATATTTGAAGGACGTATACATGTTTCCAGAGCACGACCGTTAACTGCTTGAAATACAATATCACACAATTACTGTATTTTATATTTCGGAACGCAACCTGTCATTATTTATATTCAAGATGACTCATTGTTATAAAAGCTTCCCTTATCGTGTTTATGAGAGCCGTCATGTCGAATGGCCGAGGTACATATACATGTACATGTGTTAACATTTTATGCTATGACAGCAGGTAAGTCAAGGATGACTAATGTGAACAAAAAGTCGTCTTAAACTTGGACATTGTAATGTCCTGGTGCATTAGGCCTACTTTTACGGTGATTTGAAAACAGCAGTGCACATACAATGATGTGTTCCTCTAGTCCTTTTTCAGGACTTTAATGGCCCCGCATTTGACGCTTATCCCGGTTTGTTCATTTTGAACTAGACAGCATTAACAATTGCGTGTTACGCTTAGAGATTGGAATCGAGTAAATCTCCAACTATCAACTTTCCGTCTAATCAAAATTGGATACAAATACAATACCCGAGTTCCCCTCGTTGGACAAAATAACCCAAAAAGAATTCTTTATGACCATAGAATCTAACCGGATTTCCCCCGCCACATCAAATGGGCAATTCAATCATAATAGGCTTCTACAGTCGTAGCGTCACTTCCCTCGTAATGACGCATAGTAACTTAGTAACTGGTTCTAAACCATCGGAACAATGGCGGAAGCCCTTATGAAATACTTCTCCGGCGAGCATAAAAGTGTATCCAGAGGAGAAAAACATTATAAATCTGATCAAGTTTTACTATTGTACATTCTGATCACACGACATGTGAAAAAGTTCTAGCCAGCATGAAGAATAAAAAATACCGATTTTCTTTGTTTAGAACCAAGCTGCTGGTTGCAGGGCGGACGTGACATCAGAATCCTATTGAATCCTATTAGTACTATATGTTAAGTATTGTTATTTTTAAGAGCATCTGATGTGATCAAGTGTAGATTCTATCACTGCCCTATAAAACAACATTTCACATAGATTGATATATTCTGAGACTCGTTTCCAAATAATTTGAGGCAACATGTAAGCCAACATTGCACACAAAACATATTTTGTTTTCATCTCAAAGTTTGTGGGCTATACGTGACCCAATCCCTCAAAACAGTATTATTTTTTTTTCAAAAATTAATCATTTATATAGATCAATATTCAATAAGTGTGTTCAGGGCGCTTTACAAGGTGTCCCTAGCCAACAGCAACACTTAACATCTGGGACGAGACATAACCCTGTTAGGCGATATTACATTTTTTTTCAGACAGAGACAACGCTCTTAAGGGACAGTTACTCATTTTACCCCTGAGTGAGGTGTGAGAATATGAGTAAAGAGCCTTTTCCATAGACTCAACTATGCGCCACACAAAGCGGGACTCGAACACAGGTCCTTCCGATCCGAAGGCGCGTTTCAGACCACAAGACGACAAAGCCGCATATAATATTTTAATTCTTGGTGTCTCTCCTTTTTCTATCTCTCTCCATATACATTATGTATGGAAACAAAAATATAATCATTGAGTTAGGTTTATATCTTGTATCAAGGACAGCAGATATATTTTCTTGAATTGACAAACACTTATCTATACCTAGACAGTGGCAATTTGGTCTTGTGGTATGACACCCGCTTTTGGATCGGAATGTCCTGGGTTCGCGCCTCGCTCGGCGCATAGTTGAGTCCTTGGAAAAGGATTTTTACTCACAATCTCTCACTGTACTCAGGTGTAAAATGAGTACTTTGCCGTTCACAGCGTTGTGCCTGTCGGAAAAAAATAGTAATATCGCCTAACAGGCGTCATGTCTCGTTCTCGATGATACGTGTTGCTGTTGGAAAGGACCCTTTGTAAAGTGCTTTGAACACGGTAAGTGGATATTGCACTATAGAAAAAAAGCTCAAAAAGCTCAAGTAATCTCTCGAGTTTCATGTCATTTTGACTTTGAAATCATTGTCTGACATCTTGAACACACCTATGTTGTACCGTTTTGAGACGATCGGTCACATCAAAGTGCACATATTTGCAGGTCTGATAACCCAACGCAATTATGGGCTTGTTTTAACATTGTTGTAATGGAAAATGTTTTGCGTTGGTTTGAGAGTATTTCCATTACAACAATGAACCAATAATAATTCGGGTTATCAGACCTGTAGATAAGTACACGTCGGGTCACATGTATTGAAAATGGGTAATTGGTTCACAAAAATATAAACGTCTACTCGGCATGTTCTATAATTGCACCAGTACGTTTTTATGAACGATTGAGATCGTGAATTATTCCTTACAATATACATAGGATTGTCGGATTCAAATTATTCTTATTATCATTAAGGAATAAATATATGCTTTTTATTGTTTGCAGGCGTTTCTTTGAGTCATAAGCTAGTGGTTTGATTTCTAAGAAGGGAACACGGTAAATTTGTCGGTATGAATAAACCAGTAAAACGCTCTGACTCATGGAAACCTGTTTATAAGGAAATGAGCGTTTATATATTGCAACACCGTGTTAAAACGTTTTACAGGGGTCCCAAGCCAACATTCAACAAGTAAGACGAGACATATGCAGTCTTTTTAACGTTTCTTTTCGACAGAAACATCGTTGTTATTGGCCAGGTACCCATTTTACACCAATGAAAATGTGAGTAAAGCGCATTTTTCACGGATTCATCAAAGACCGTAAAGCAGCACAAAATAGGCGAAAGCGGCAAGGGACTTTTAATATTTAAAAGAGTTATAAGTTCTTCTTCTTCTTCTTCTTCTTCTTCTTCTTCTTCTTCTTCTTCTTCTTCTTCTTCTTCTTCTTCTTCTTCTTCTTCTTCTCCTCCTCCTCCTCCTTCTCCTCCTCATCTTCCTCCTCCTCCTAATCCTACTCCTCCTCCTCTTCCTCCTCCTCCTCCTCCTCATCCTCCTCCTCCTCCTCCTTCTTCTGTTTTCTTCTTCTTCTTCTTCTTCTTCTTTTTTTTTATTTTTCTTTCTGTCTTTCTCTCTCTCTCTCTCTCTCTCTCTCTCTCTCTCTCTCTCTCTCTCTCTCTCTCTCTCTCTCTCTCTCTCTCTCTCTCTCTCTCCCTCGCTCTCTTTTTTTTTTCATTCTTTCTTTCCATAACCTTTGTTATCGATCAACTTGTCACCAACTCCGCTCCCCCCACCCCTTAACCCGTACCTCTTTAACAACATCAAGGGGGAATAACCCAGAGATGTATATTTAATTGTGCATTCCAAGGATTTAACACTCTCAATGATCATTACAACGCTTTATGTCTTTACTCGACCTGTTATATGGAACTTAACTTCTGTGTTGGGCAGCATCTGTAATGCGTATTTTTTGTCCATTAGCACTCACTCTCACAATATCCATCACAACCCACTGAATGAATGACGTTGACGCCACACTGCTTTTTTAAAAATTGTCTTTGGACCGCCAAATGGGTGATCGATTTATTCTACCAAACAGACTATAAAGGTATAATGTTACACATAGTTTCGTGTGTTGGTATAATTGATCTTGCGTGTATAGTTGATGAGTATTTTATACAAAAGTACATTGTAAATGCCAAGTAATCTTCCAGACATAGTTGTAATAACAATCATCTCTCTAAATCTACATCTTTTCAATCTTACTCAATAAACCAGCTAACAGCCTACGCTGGAAAAACCTGCATTAAAACTTTGACCAGAAAATTCGTCCTTCAGATATCGATCGATTTAAATGACCTTCGTCTTGGCAAAATCTCTCAGATCTGGGACTTGTGCAACTGATATTCTGGTTTCAGAGTGATGGTATCTTATTTTCTAGCATAAATAAATACTGGTCGTCAAGAAAGATAATCTACCCTCGCTATTTTACGCCCCGTAATTATAAGATATTGCCTATACACTCTGATACTAAAAATTGTTATGCCACCTAATGATTCAATATATGCTCTATTCATTGTTAGTCCTCGAAGGACTGGTTGGTTACTCACTTCCAATGAGATTTGAACCGGAAGACAGGAAGATGTAACGTAACTACTTTTTGCCTGTCATTGATGCTGCTATGTCTGGCAAGCTATTAATATGGATGACTTTTTACTATTATCTTATATCGGGGTGAACTAGGTGCTAAAAATTAAATCTATAGTCAAGAAAATAGTAATAAATTAACAATAAACTTGATTTCGTATTTCTATTTATTATCAATAATTAATTAATGAATTAATAATAAACCTGATTTCATATTTCTATTTATTTTCAATGATTAATTAATAATAAATTAACAATAAGCTTGATTTCGTTTTTCTATTTATTTTGACAATAACTTCACTTTTGACATCTGAGTCAACACGGTATAATATTATCAAAAGTGATGAGTCACAATACTTATTTGACATGTTGGGCAATAGGATAATATTCCAGAGTATGGCAGTATTTATAAATATATATATAAATACTGCCATACTCTGGAAAAACCCATATTTTAAAATTTGGCCGGAAAACTCGTCCTTCAAATATCGATCGATTTAATTGACCATCATCTTTGCAAAAACTCTCAAACCTGGGACTTCGCGAAATCCCAGGTTTGAGAGTTTTTGCCAAGATGAAGGTCATTTAAATCGATCGATAGGACGAGTTTTCTGGCCAAATTTTTAAGTATGGGTTTTTCCAGAGGTCGATAGAATAATACTTGTTTTATATAAATATAAAACTTCGAGTTAACAAAATAAAATCTACCTTGCGTAATTTTTTTTCCATTAAAAATATTTGTCTAGATCTAACTGAAATTGAACAAAGGTTGGAAGAAGATGAGGACGGGTTGGTGACGCTGAAAGAAGAGAATAATAAGGGAATTTAGAGAAGGCCGATGAAAAGGAGTTGGGGAGGAAACGTGATACTAAGCTGTGGGCTGTAAAAAGTAAAGGGAAGAGTAGCTGAAAAAGCTTCTTAAAGCGCACTGTACATGAATCATAGAAAATGCGCCATGCAAATGCTGATGTTTATTTAAGTAAACGATATGTGAAATCTAAACCAGTAGGAGACTATACAAAGATCCCCTAGTGTTGATAGTACCCGTAAAATGGGCACTGATAAAGTATAAAGTCTTGTCTATTCCAAAGAAAACGATATGTCACGTAAAGATGACAGGCCGGCAATAGACACGCTAACTTGTCACGATTATGATACCATCTCATCTAACGATAATCAACGAGTATCATTGCTATAAATACATCTATCTTTGTTTTGTTTTTATGTTTTTAAGGGTTTTACGGCGCTTGCAACACATTAAGGTTATATCAGCGCCAGTAAAAAGGGAAAATGGGATAGTAAAACGTTCTAGAATTACAATTATTGCACACAAGAAAAGGTAAGACAAAGGAGAATTGGTTCAAATAGGAAACAGATGTAGATTCCAACAACAAACCATCAATGTACTAAGTTTGAGACCACCTAAAAGTCTCACCCAGACACCAGCACAAGACCCAACTAAGAGGAATACACTCAAATTAAATGTTTACAAATCATTTGTTAAAAATAAATTAATAATATCACATAACAGAGAGATGATTTACAAGGAAAAAAATATCATCTCCCAAAACTATAACTGTACATTCGACTTTTTTCCTCTCAGCCATGTATCCGACCAGGGCCAGGACAAAACCAAGTAATCTCATTCCAAGACAAGGACAGAAAGCAAGTTAACTGCCGTGTTCTAGAAAAACTGGTATTTGAAAATTTGGCCAGAGAACTCGTCCTTAAAATACCGATCCATTTAAATTACTCTCATCTTGGCAAAAACTCTCAATCCTTAGACAATCACGGAAGTCCCAGGTTTGAGAGTTTTTACCAAGATGAGGATTATTTAAACCGATCGATTTTTGAAGGGCGAGTTTTCTGGCCAAATTGTTTTAATCGAGTATTTTCAGAGCACGGCAGTTAACTGGTTACTATACTGACTGATATTCACCGAACCCCCCCCCCCCCCCAACACTTTTCTTCATTTTGGCCAGAAACTTTTCACTACTAATTATATCGATGAATTAGAACGACCCCCATCTGAATATGTGAAAACTTAAAAAAATTCTTGACTTCTTTTAAGTAGGTATTTACAGTCTTAGATTTAAACAGTTGAGGTTTCATCCTACTTTATCGATATTTAAAGTCTA
Source organism: Berghia stephanieae (assembly GCF_034508935.2). Taxonomy (NCBI): domain Eukaryota; kingdom Metazoa; phylum Mollusca; class Gastropoda; order Nudibranchia; family Aeolidiidae; genus Berghia; species Berghia stephanieae. The sequence goes on along the minus strand of NC_088360.1, from coordinate 68,293,451 downwards.
AAACTTTCTGGACAAGTTGTAAATAGAGGGTCTATGTGTTTTGTCAACGTACAGCAGATTTCAGCCGTACTTGAAAAATCACGTATTTAAGATTTTGGCAAGAAAATTCGTACTTCAAATATCGATGGATGAAAATGAGCCTCATCTTGTGAAAAACTCTCAAACCTGGGACTTCCTAGAAGACGTCCTTGACGTCCAAGGTTTGAGAGTTTGTGTTACGATGAGGGCCACAACTTTCATCCATCGATAAACCAGTTTTCTGGTCGAAATTTAAATAGGTGTTTTTCCAGCTTACAGTGGAATAACGACGATAATAACAATATCGTAAATGTCATGTTTATAAAAAGCCTGGCCGAGGCTTGAATTAACACATTCTTGTTAAGCCTGTTTATTCAGAATAAACCCTTATAATGTTTATTTATAGTGTTGAGTTATTCATGAAAGCAATTAAAATGAATGACTGGTTCTTAGTTTCTCTCTATACGATTAAAATGTCTTACATTTCACTGTCTTATCTTTAATTGAAACACTCTACCTCCAAAACATTACACATATGCATATAAGTATTAATAATAACAAAAGCGATTACATATTAATATCATCATCCCGAAAACATTCGCCCCGGGACGCACACATTTTTGGAAGTTGTAAAGGCTTGAATGGCTGAGAACGAGAAGCATTATGAATGAATCTAAATTGTTGTGTATTCATGGTTCCACTCCCACATTATCATTTTTCAAATATTGATTCATAGAGATAGTCCCTTCCAAATGCTTTTTGTTATTATTAAGAAGATCAGAATGCTTATTGCGTAATTGCTACGTAGATTGAAATTGGAACTATAGGTTCAACTTTTGTGTTTAATGTCATAATTGTTCAATGACCTTTTATTGAAATTTCAGAGACGGATGATACAGGTATTTATATCAATGATTTTAAGAAATGAAAGGAACAGAGAAGTGACATATTGATTTAAATGACCCTAATCATGACAAAAACTCTCAAATCTGGGACTTCTGCGGGTCATTTTAATCGATCGATATTTAAAGGACGAGTTTTCTGGCTAAATTCTTCAATGCGTGCGTGTCTTTCCAGAGTACGGCAGTTCACTGATTAAGTGAACAGACATTTCAAAACGATTTTATGTCGGGAAAATAAATATGGTGGTAAAAACAGAATATGAAACTAAACTTTGAATTGAAATAGATGCCTTCATTGAAGAGCGTGAAATTTGTTACTTTAGCCTTATAAAACTTACATTTCATTATCCTAATCCCTTTACATTTAAACTCGATATCATTCTTCTTGTTCATTCCGATATAATACCATTCTGAGACTGTTCGTCTCACATGAATATTTATATTTATTTTATTATGCTCAAAGAAAAATTACTCATGGCGGTTTGTGCGCGCCCTGAAAGTTGAATGAGAGCAATATTAAAAAGACGAAGACCTTTTAATTTCTTGATATCGTACCAAAAAGACGACACTCAGATTATTATTTAAAAATAATTTTTTAGGCCATCACTAAATTCTTTCCGGCAGTCTATAATCTTTGAAGGTTTACCATAGTTTTATGTTTAGGTACGATTAATCTCACGAGTAGAAATGGTGAGTATTTTACTTAAACACTTAATATTTGTGAGGCTATGAGGTCTAGTGGAATGACACTCGCCTTCGGATCAGAAGGTCCTGGGTTCGAGTCCCGCTCTGAGCGGTGCACAGTGAGTCCTTGGAAAAGGCTATCGACTCACATTCACCGTACGCAGGTGTAAATTGAGTACTACCTGGCCGTTAACAGCGTTATCTCTGTCGAAAAAAAATTGTAATATCACCTAACAGGCGTCATGTCACGTCTTACCTGATAAGTGTTACTGTTGGCTAGGAAACCTTTGTAAAGCGCTTTGATCACGTTCAGTGGATATTGCTCTGTACACAAGCTCAAGTTTTGTTTGTTTGTTTGTTTGATTTCTGTTTGTTTTTGTTTTGGTTGTTTTGGTTGTTTTTTTGTTTTGTTTTTTTTTGTTTGTTTGTTTATGCCTAACATCAATATATTAATATCACATGCATTTAACATATGTTACAATAACACCATCCAATCACAGGTAGCTTAGAACTCCTGCATCAATTAATGCTGATAGAAGATTAGTGCCATAAATGTATGCATTGGCCATCCCTAAATAGTAACATTTATATTGCGTATTTCCGGGGATTAGCCATATTCAATTGCTTCCATTTATTTCTTCGGCAGGCCATATGGAACACATTTTTATTTCATATAAACCATGTCTTCCGGTAAGCGATGGTTTTGTACCAGCACCCTTATCATCTTCGTCTCTGCCTATATCCAGGTACTCATTCACACCTGTTGCGAGTGGGGTTGTGCGTGTAAGTGCCTTACCAAAGAACACAACACTGGGGCAGAGTTGGGTTTCTCTTTTTTTTTTCTTTTTTTTTTTTTGTTTTGTTGGGTTTTGTTCTGTTTTGTTTTGTTGTCATTTTAATTTTGTTTTGTTATTTTTTGTTGTTGTTGTTGTTTATTTGTTGTTTTCTTTTTTCTTTGGGGGGGGGGGGGGGGTGTTGTTCTGGATTTGTTTTTTTATTTTTTTATTCATACGGCCACTGATCGAACACGCTCAACATTGTTTGAGCTTTGATAAAGTGAGCTGAGCGTAGCCTTCGTAAACCATAGCCTGACACGAACCAAAAAGTACGCTAATAAACGTGTCGTTGTATTCAATGATGGAATAATATAATTAATTGTCTCTTTGAGCAAAACTAATGACACCTCACCTAAAAATAACGTCAAAAGACAAATCCCAATGTTAGGCTACGAGCAATCGAAGGCTACGCGCTGAGTGACCGACGCCACCTTTCGTTTATATCCTTGATGGAACGAAATTGACGTCACTTAGCTCTTTGTTATTGTTTTTAGACAGCCATTTCAATGATTAGTTCTCACTAAATTCAATCTCTTAGACTTTAAGGTTACACATATTTCTGTGTGTTAGTAGGTTAGTACTGGCGGATGTAGTAAGTGTTTTACCTAGACGCATAGGTGAATAAGCTGAAGGGCTGTTTGATTTTGTTAGCTTATTTTTTTGTTCTATCATGATGCCATTATTTGGCTACCACAAATATTTTGGAGAGAAATATAAAGTGAATGTGACTCATATAAATGGGATCAGGACATAGCAAACAACGTTTAGGAAAGGCGGACTTCGCGAAGTCCCAGATTTGAGAGTGTTTGCCAAGATGAGAGTCATTTGAATCGATTGATATTTGAAGTACGAGTTTTCTGACCAAATTTTCAAATACGAAATTTTCAATATCATGGCAGTGTTTACACGTTGTATCCGGCTGACGGATGTTGTGAATATTTTCACATGCGCATAGCATCAATACAGAGGAGTGCGGTGACCTTGTTGTTAAATTAGATATCCAAGAAGTTGAATATCAACAACTCGTAATAAAATGAGTGGGATGCAAAGGGACGGAAAATGAAGAAAGTCTCAATTTATTCCACATACAAAAATAATAGTAAATAATAAGCTAAATCAAACTACATAAAAACAAAGTGAGCAGCGTGTCCATTTATAAATATGTAGATTCTATTGTGTAAATAGAAATGAATACATTTAGCATCTAGAAGTGTCAACAACGTATGCAACTCTTGTCATGGTATCTGGTGACAGGTGGTGTAGATAGTATGAAGTTGACGTCACTCAGGTCTTTGTTATTGCTTTTTGCCATCCGCGTTTACGAGTAAATCTCACTAAACTGTATCAACCAGACTATAAACGTTCAAGGTTACACATAGTTCTGTGTGGGACAGTTATACTTCCGGATGGCAATGTTGTGAGCTTCTTAGCCAAGCGCATACTATCTATAGGTAAATAATGAACTAAAACACTCACCTCCTACCTCCACCCTTTTTTAAAAATCAAATCATCACCACCTCAAACAACCAACGCCTCCAACAGTCATTCATTATTGTAGATCGAATATGTGACATTTGTTATAATATCATCTATAAACAAATGATACGTTAGCTAATTTAGCTCATCGTATAACAACTTGGCTTGAGTAATATTGCAACTTGGAGAAGAAGAAAAAACGTGTTATTAAAACACATTGTCAGTCTCCTGCAGAGTCCTATCATGTGTATGTATTATTATTATGTATGTTTGTATGGCTGTGTAATTGGATATTTGTCATTGATACCTACCATGACTCATTCTAAAGTAAACAAATGTCACGTGTGGTGTGGATGATTGGTAATAAAACGGTGTAGATTATAAATAGCTTATATTTTGTGAGTGTATCAATATTGTTTCAATTTAGCAGCGAAACAGGGGCTGACGTTGTTTCATTATATATAAGGAAACGGCAGCTGTAAAGATGACTGTCAACTGTAAATGGTGCTCAATTTAACCAATTAACTGAGTAGCCTAGATATACACGTATTTAAAAATTTGGTCAGAAACCTTGTCCTTCAAATATCGATCGATTTAAATGACCCCCATCTTGGCAAAAAAATTCAAACCCGGGACCTCGCATGTTCCTAATGTCAGGAATTATTTTTATATCACCTAATTCCTCTCTAAGAAAGCCTCAAAGAAAATAAAATGTTGGTGGTTTGTGACCGTCGACCTAACCGTTTGTCTTAGAGACTATTTAACCATAGTTTTACGAAGGAAATCAAAACACAAACTATAAAAAGAATCAATACGCGTCATTGGATTGTCATCCTACTTAAGGTCATGAGTCAGACATTGTACATTATTTTCAGTTTTAGTGCTTTTTTTTTTTTTACAATTTTCGCGAATTTGTTTTTCCTCTTCTATATTGCTTTCGATGACAGCGACAGTTCATTGAACGTAGCCATAATATGCCTTGTTTCCTAAGGAGTCCTCTCGCCGTTCACATTGGCACATACAGATCTAAAACGTGTGTATGAAACAGTGACAGACAAAGCAAGGAAGAAAAAGACATGAACAAAAATCAGTCTTCCTCGCATCCTCCCCACCTTGGAATAGCCATTCCACCAAATGTCAATCTCTCTCATCCCCTTCCCCTAAATGTCCATCTCATCCCATTCCAACAAATGTAAATATCATCCCCTTCCAACAAATGTCCATCTCATCCCATTCCAACAAATGTCCATCTCATCCCATTCCAACAAATGTCAATCTTATCCCATTCCAACAAATGTAGATATCATCCCCTTCCAACAAATGTCCATCTCATCCCATTCCAACAAATGTCAATCTTATCCCATTCCAACAAATGTCAATCTCCCCCCCCCCCCCCCCTCAAACAAACGTCAATCTCATCCCATCCCATCCTAACAAATGTCAATCTCATTTCATTCCAATAAATGTCCATCTCATCCCATTCTAGCAAATGTCAATCTCATCCCAATCCAAAAAATGTCACTCTCATCCCATTCTAGCAAATGTCAATCTCATCGCATTCCAACAAATGTCAATCTCATCCATTTCCAACAAATGTCAATCTCATCCCATTCCACTAAATGTCCATCTCATCCTCTTCCCCCAAATGTCCATCTCATCCCATTCCAACAAATGTAGATATCATCCCCTTCCAACAAATGTCAATCTCATCCCATTCCAACAAATGTCCATCTCATCCCATTCCAACAAATGTCAATCTTATCCCATTCCAACAAATGTAGATATCATCCCCTTCCAACAAATGTCCATCTCATCCCATTCCAACAAATGTCAATCTTA
>NC_088360.1:68280196-68282696 GCF_034508935.2 Berghia stephanieae | reverse complement strand
CCTTTCAATTCCAAGTAGTAACTGGCTACACACCATGGCCAATATTGTGTTATAAGAACAAAAAGAGCATCAAACATGTCACGTATGCTGTTTGAAATGGAAATTGATCTTATGATCTATGATGAGTAGGAAAAAAAAATCATCTTTAAGATTGATGAGCATTGGTTGAAACAACAGTAACATAAATATTTATCAATTTAATGATAATATTAAAAACAGCGAAATCGACTAGATAATTTAAGTTATGTCCGTGACAAGGTGTTTAGTACTGGTATTTATCTGGCAACATAACCGCCCGGGACGGTGGAACTAATTCCGATAAACATCTGCCACGACAAAAAAAAAAAGGGCTGGATCCAGAAATAATATGAGAGCGATATCGATCAGAAATTGTCACAAGAGTCTAACGCCGATGTTATGGTGACAAACATATGGGCTGTCCACGGGAAGGCTATTACAGAAGCTGTTGTTCGATCTTGCCAGTAAAAATATGTTTAACAAGGACTCTATAAAAACGAGGAATGCATGAAACTCCTACAAAACCAAGAGAAATATATATTTTTTATTTTATATATCAAGATTGATATGATAAATGCGTGAAAATAAGGAATAAGAGGACTAAGAGTGCGTACTGCAATGTTTAAACAAGATGGATTGAGACGCTAGTTTGTTTTATATCATGGTTTAGGTCACGGCTCTTCATAATGTGTTGTTTTTTAATGGCGTTTTTATAAATCCACGGAAAGCATTAGAATTTGGGGAATATAGGTACTCATTGGCCACTAATTTCCCTTTTTTATATTTTACTTATATTATTTTTGTAGTCGTATATCATTACATGTTGATCCGAAAAACGGCGTATAACACAATGCCAATAAATATCTGAAAAAGTTTTGATGGAACAGTGCCAGTCTAGATCTGTTTCATATACACTTTTTCAGTTATTTATCTCAAATCAGTGCCGGCTCCTTAATTTATCACTTTTATAACACAATGCCAGAGTGATAGTGAAAATTACAAGAAAAAAAATATAATGTCGAACAAAAATGCTGGGAATTAGATTTTTTAAAATACCGTATCGAATTTGAGGAATTTTTTAAAAAATGTTGTTTGATGTTAGTTTTAATTTGCAGATTATAACAAATATTTACACGAGGGGGTATTAACCGAAACATTACGTAAAGAGTTGGTATTCGTGACTAATTAAGAAGGAGTCAAAGTGTTTGTTTGTTTTTAAGGGTTTTACGGCGCTTGTCGTTAAGGTTATATCAGCGCCAGTAAAAAGGAAGAAAATGGTATTGTAAAAAGTTCTAGAATTACAATAATTTAAGTACCCAAGAAAAGGTAAGACAAAGGGGAATTGGTTCAAATAGGAAACGGATGTAGTCAAAGGACAAAGAAGATAAACATTGTGATGACTCAAAGATTATCATAGCATGTGCCATCGGCATAAATGAACACAAAACAGAAAATTGTAGTTTCTTAAATTTACTTGACTGATTGCACCTTCACCAAGCTTTGTGCGTCTCCATTCTTATCTGGAGTGAGGCAAAGATCTGTGCCAAGGACAGAAGAATATGGAAGAGTGCCCTATGCTCCGCCAGGAGCCAAGAAGCCCAAGTAAGTCAAATTTACTTGTCTGATTATGACTAAGTACATTTAGACCTTGATCTACTACAATTATTAATGCAAGGAAAACTTATAAACTCTCTTTTTGCACTTACGTTAATAACGTTACATTTAGCATGAACTGTATGTTAAGTCTACGATTGTGAAAGAAATACGCATTCGTTTTCCAGTAATAGGTAAACATTAATCTTGGAACAAACCCACGGCTAGTATGACCTGAAAGTGTAGTAGGCGCGTTTAGGCTCTACAATCAAAATGAACTAAACCGCCGCGAACTGTAATTGCTAAATAATAAAACTTAATAATAATACAGACCAAATTAATAGGATCTGAGTCACTTTCTCCGAGAAGCCTTATTATGTCTAGTGCGTTTTACAATTTAATATTTTCTCTGCTTTCATGATGCGACAACACATAATTACTATCATGACAGTAATAACTTGAAACATAAAATTACAACACTTAGGTGTAAATGGTAATTTACAAAGTCTGTTCCCACAAAGGAATTACATAAAATACCTACCATGACTGCTTTCTGCCGGAGCAATAAAGATTTTTAATAAATTGGAATAATTTACCATTGGAATGTGAGAGTTGACGTTGGGGCCCCTAAAAGATTGAAGGCTAGTCATAGGATAACTGGGGTTTTCCAAAAGATGGAGTTACCTCGTAACAGGTGATTGTGATACGCGACCAATGCGTGAAATTGACGATGAATTCACGATTAACTTTTTACGCATCTGATTTAAATTTTAAATTTAGATTCGCCAGCTTGTCTGAAAGGCACCATGGGGCGAAAACACGAAACAACCAAGGGTGTGAGGAAACACAATGTGTACTACCTGACTCCCTTATTTCTCTTGCCCCCAGG
>NC_088360.1:68267696-68275196 GCF_034508935.2 Berghia stephanieae | reverse complement strand
TAAATTCAGTCTCGTCATCGTAAAAGGCTTGATGACGGTCTCCTTATCTTTTTAAATAATCAAACATAACGTGATTTGATATCACGGTGTATGAATTTGGTTTAATGGATCCAGGATCTAAGTGAAGTTATAGACAACTTCTATATGTGACCCAACGTCTCAACACGTTATTAAATCGGGATGAATTTGAGGCTAAAAAGTCAAAATAATGTTTAAATGGTCAAAAATATGGATTATTTCTTTTTGGAACTCTTATTCGTTTTCCTCAATAAAGAAAATAAACTCAACTTAAGTCTAATATATCTGGTTATAATTTCAATATTCAGCACCTTAATCATCACGACTTAATACCGTTTTGAGGCGAGATGTCACATATTTTAATGGATATGACCACCCACCAAAAATGTCCAGACACCACGGCTGTATGATAAAGGTACCCACCATCTGATTTGGAGCAGTAGACTCAGTTAAAATGATTGATTTTCTAATATCAATTATTAAATCGTGAAATATGAGTTGACATGTATGGAGTCTACGCTGACATCAAATATGTTTTGTTGTGGATTTTATCTTTTTATCTCACCGACGCCTACACTGAAATTTTCCCCATCCAAATTGCCCGTTTTGTCCACAGTTTAAGAATAGGATTTAATCCCCGGTGTCGCTGAAAATCCAGCATAAGCCCCAATTCACACTTGACTACAGACAACCCCGTTCCGGATTCGTGTTCACTTAAGCATATATGGTGATAAAACAGTACCATGGATTGACATAGGGGGAATCATTTATCCAACCATGCCCACTGTATCCTTTGATGGCGTATCGGAATACGTGGCTTTAATAGTTTGATTGGACACTTGTCTGACGAAAACTGACAAATTACGTTTTTTTTAAATAAAATTTTACCAGAAACTTCATTTACCTAAAAAAAAAAGTATAAAACCCGAGAATTCGAAAAGCTCTCATGTTTTAGACTATTTGACAATTTGGAAGTAATCGAAATTGATCGATATTTCAAGCAACAGTTTATTGACCAAATTTAAAAATAGGTTTTGTCGGCGTATGGCAGTCTAGATTGGAATTGTTGATTACCAAATAGATAAATTGTACTTCCATTATTCAATGACGATTCGTCTTTGATATTCATTAATCCATTTGTTTTAATAGTGTTTTTCACTTAGCAAACCATGTGTTATATTTGACAAGATATAATATCTTTGAATGAAGAAAACCCAGAAATGATGGCAAAATGTCACGATAGTGATATTTTGTTAATGACCCCGCTTTGTATAACAAACAATGCTTGTGACTCTTGAGTTGTTTTTAAAGGAATACATAATGCAGATTTGATGGAAGGGACGGGATGACACAAGAAGCCCAAGAAAATGAGTTTCAGTCATTCGTTGTGACGTCTTTGCCCTCTGTGATCCGTCAGTTGAAAATAACTGATTCTTTGTGGTATGATTTTTCTTCCTTTTCCAATCTGATTTATCTCACAATGTAGCCTGTGCAACTTTTCAGATTTTTATCTTGCACTAGCGCCTCCTGCCCCATTTTTCCCACTTACTCGTATTTTGCCATCTCCTAACATTTCCCTAAATTGTCAGGGAAATATTATATAATGAAAGAATGGACCCCCATACCAAAACTTAGCGATCTGGTCCTACAAATAAAGGAAAACGCGAATGTTACGTGATGTTATCATCTTTCAACATTTGGAAAAGTCACAGTAGGCGTTGTAATGGTAATGAAGTGGGATAAAAGATAAAGCAGGGGATGGAGAACTCATTGGCCCAGGACAGCCAACGTTCCCTTACAAAGGGGAATCCACCAATCACAATGGATAAATGTTCATAGAATTGTCAAGGACTCTTGCCAGGACTAGGACAAAACGAAGTAATCCCATTCCAAGACAAAGACAGAAAGCAACTCGGAAAGAAAACACGGTGTAACCTCTTGCCCACCACTCGAGGTCAAAGACCCCATCCAGAGGGAACAGATGATTTCATGACAAATTCATCAATGCGTCTATTTATAACGTTATCTGAGATATTGGACACAAGCGTTTACATCACACGTTGATCGCCCCGAAAGAGGTGGCTCTGTCACAAAACGATGATTCACATTTATCTTATTAACGTTATATTTTTGTAATAAAAACATAAGAACCGAGTTCATCTTACTCGTTTTATTTCGGTAGGCTTAGAAAAACTTTACATTCTAATATTAGATTATCATTCCTTTGATAGCCATCTCTTTGAATTCATTTCAAATTAGTGAATACTTTTCTTTCTACCTTTTGTCACGTAGCCACTTATTATAAAAGCTGATTGATTTTTAATCTCCCTTATTCACTTCTCTAAATAACTTATGCCTTGACATCCAGACCACTCTACTCCTCATATCACTTATATGTTAAAGATTTATATCTTGCTATCGGGACTTGGTGGAAAACTCCACTATCAAGACACCGGAACTTCATTGGTCACCTTTGCCAGCCATAAACTGTCGAGATTGTCGTGTACGGATCTTGATGAATGTACCGTACCCTCTGTCTGGAAGTAGGACCTCACAAGTCCATGCAACATTATCCTCAAGATCACAAAAGTTATGTTTGTTTTCTTTGTAAGGGTTTTACGGCGCTTGCAACACATTTAGGTTATATCAGCGCCAGTAAAAAGGAAGAAAATGGGATAGTAAAAAGTTCTAGAATTACAATTAAAGCACCCAAGAAAAAGTAAGACATAGGGGAACTGGGAACAAATAGGGATCAGATGTAGATTCCAAGAGCATACATACCACCAATGCACCTAGTTTGAGATCACCTATAAGTCTAATCCAGACACAAGCACAAAATCCAACAAGAGGAATACACTCAAATGCCTACATTATACATTAAAAATAACAAAAAATACACTACAGAGAGATGAGTTACAAGGAAAAAAATATCATCTCCCAAAACAATAACTATGCATTTGACTGTTTCCCTCCCAGCTAGGACTCCGGAAGGGGCCAGGACAAAACCAAGTAATCTCATGCCAAGACAAAGACAGAAAGCATGTTGGAAAACAGATATAAGGGGATAGAAGACACAGTATGTACCCCCCTGCCCACTATGGGAGGTCAGGATCCCCACCCAGTCACAGAAGTTACGTAATATTGTCATGTTATCATTTGTAACTGTGATCACTATTTATTCATAAGAACATTCATTACGTTAAATTTCATCTTTCTATATACACATCATCTTAAACCAACTCGTCATTTGTTCTTTAAAAAAAAAAAAAAGTAATAGATGTCTAGTAAATTTTGGGGACCTTATTTATCATATCTTTATTTTTGTGAATGTAGTTGTTGTTTTTAAGGGTTTTGCGGCGCTTGCAACACATTTAGGTTATATCAGCGCCAGTAAAAAGGAAGAAAATGGGATAGTAAAAAGTTCTAGAACTACAATTAAAGCATCCAAGAAAAAGTAAGACAAAGGGGAACTGGGAACAAATAGGGATCAGATGTAGATTCCAAGAGCATACCATCAATGTACTTAGTTTGAGATCACCAATAAGTCTCATCTGGACACAAGCTCGGCCCCCACTAAGAGGAATACACTCAAACGCTTACATTATAAATTATAACAAATATAATAATACATAACAGAGAGATGATTTACAAGGAAAATAAATATAATCTCCCAAAACAACAACTATGCATTTGACTGTTTCCCTCCCAGCCTGGACCCCGACCAGGACAAAACCAAGTAATCACATTCCAAGACAAAGACAGAAAGCAAGTTGGGAAACAGATATAGGACGCTAGAAGACACAATAAGCACCTCCCTGCCCACTATGGGAGGTAAGAACCCCACCCCGTCGAGTTGGCTCTTGAGCGCTCATTAGATCATGACAGGCTCCTTCCTTGAAGATGGACACAAAGCTTAATCCCCAGGTTAAAACAAAAATTAAAACACTAAAGCTTAACATCAAAAAGTGTATTTTAAAAAACAAACAAAACAAAACAAACAAACAAACAAAAAAACAAAAACAACTCAAGTTGTCTTGAGAAGAAATGTTTTTATTCTCAATGGCTCATTATAAATGTAGCATCAGTCAACATGGACAAAGAAAAATAAATCAACAATTAACATAGCGCCATTTTGACGAGATTATACATGACAAAAATTACATACAATCATTGAGATAATCATAACTATCCTACTATGTACTCTTACCAAGTTTTAAAAAAAAAAAGCAAAACAAAACATTTTATTTCATTTGGTCATAAAACTTTAAATATCAATCGATTTAAATAACCCTTAACTATTAAAAAGGCTAAAACCGTCAACGGTGAAGTCTCAGGTTTGAAGTTTTTTAAACAATTGATCGGCCATTTTAATCCATCGATATTTGAAATAAAATGTCCTGATTGAAAAGAGAAAAAAATCCACTTTTTTTGTTGTTGCTTTTATTTCAAGGTAAGGTAGGATCGTACAGAAACGCGCTTGGAGTCAAAAAACATATTTTCATTTTTTTAAATTGTGGGAGATTTGTAAACTGCTGAAACGAGTAACTGACAATAGTATTGTTCTGCTTGTGATTGCGCTAATACCTAAAATATACCGAGTTGATGTTTTAAAACTGGAGTGAATGTAGACATCTGTAACATTTATATCTATAAATAAAATGCAATAATATTATCTCAGGTGTTACATTCGAGAGGGATATACATCATTACAACTTTACCGTCTCTTTATCACTATCATTCTTACAAAAAGAGATCTCCAGAGTGGCTGTGCATAATAAAGTGAATAATGAGAAACCCAAGCAAAATGCCAGCTGAATAAATTTAACGATACATGCAAGCAGAATAAATTTATTGATACGCCCAACAGTTCTTTTAAAAAAACATGGAAATAAAGCTTAATGTACTAGTATAAACTAGTTTTCTTATTTTCTTTTTCCTCATATTACAATACCTGCGTTGTATCTATTCTATTCTTTTAAAAAAAAAATTCCTGTCGTAAAAAAAAAAGAAAGTTAGAAGAAGAAAAAACAAAAGAAAGTTAAAAGAAGAAAAAAAAAACAACGACAAAAGATAAAAACAGAACAATATTCATAATCACATTTTTTTTTTCAAAAGGAAGAATTTGAATTCAACGCTTATCACAGCAACATAATAACACAAAAACAATCTTCTTTTGAAAGTAGAGTAGTAGCCTCAGTGGTAGATACATCAAAATAATGTTTGTTTGTTTTGTTTTTAAGGGTTTTACGGCGCTTGCAACACATTCAGGTTATATCAGCGCCAGTAAAAAGGAAGAAAATGGGATAGTAAAAAGTTCTAGAATTACAATTAAAGCACCCAAGAAAAAGTAAGACAAAGGGGAACTGAGAACAAATAGGGATCAGATGTAGATTCCAAGAGCATACCACCAATGTACTTAGTTTGAAATCACCTACAAGTCTCATCCAGGCACAAGCACAAAATCCAACAAAGAGGAATACACTCAAATGCTTACATTATACATTCAAAATAAAAATAATAATACATAACAGAGAGATGATTTACACGGAAAAAAATATCATCTCCCAAAACAATAACTATGCATTTGACTGTTTCCCTCCCAGCTAGGACTCCGGCCAGAGCCAGGACAAAACCAAGTAATCCCATTCCAAGACAAAGACAGAAAGCATGTTGGAAAACAGATATAAGGGGATAGAAGACGCAGTATGTACCTCCCTGCCCGCTATGAGAGGTCAGGATCCCCACCCAGCATCAAAATAATAATTTTCACGACACAGACGTGCCACAATAACTGTGAAACAATGAAACAAATCAACCAAATCATCTTTATAAAAATATATACAGATAAATTAAAAACGCGGAAAGAGCAAATGGGTTGATGTCAGAACATTAAAGATATTTTCAAAGAATTGTAATCAGTTTGCAATAAAACAAATAATCTAGGGGTTAGATAAAAGAGAGGGGTATTCACAAAGCAGTTTATTCCCTACAAAAAATGTTAAAATTATGTTTAGCTTAAAACTTTGTTCACACGTCTCGAACTACTTCAAAGGCATTGTATAGGTCAACATGCTATAAAAGGAAAGATAATAGACCATTTCTCTTCCTTTGTGTTCGAATTAGTGTTGACAATAAATGTTTGATAAGATTACAAATATTGCATTTTCAGGACTTAAATGTGATGCCGTGTTTTAAGAGCATTTAAGAACTTACAATACGCTGCAGGAAATCGGTTTATCCTGAAAAGGTACAGTGTTCTAAGAATAGGAAAGTTTTCATAACACTAATGGTCATTATTACTTAGTTTTTTGGCATAACTTTTGCATAACGTTTGTTTTGTTTTTTGTTTTGTTTTGGTTCTTTTTAAAAAATAAATATGAGACTGATTTTCTTGTGGTAAAATCAAAAAAAATCAAAAGAAAAGAAAAAAAAAAAACCCACAAAATATAATTGGCGATGAAAATATTGCCAGTCAATAATTTTATGCAATTCATAAATTACAAAATAATCCGGATAGTTTGAGACTCGAATACAACGAAAAAGCATTTATAGCGGAGATGAATGGCCTAGTTATAAATCTACTTTTCCAAATATTTTCATCTTATCCAAAAATCCCATCTTGATACCAATCCATTCCATCATGATGTCAGTACCTGACGACGTATTTTGGCACAACTAGGGAAATATGATTTTTTTTTTAAAATAGGGAGTAACAACAACAAAAAGTGATAAATCCTGAGATAACCCCCCCCCCCCCACCCCACCCCCAAGGAAAAGGTAGGTGAAGCAGGGATAACATTTTGATAAGCCTGCTTTTCATCGTCATCTGGAAGTTTTTATCCATTTTTCTTTCTTTTTTTTTAACGTTCCTATTTTTATCTTTTTATTACGTCTGCCAGAATTAGTGTGTATCTAAAATAAATATTATGAAATGCATAATACAATGAATAGTAGCTTCGTGTGTTAGCTGGTGCGTTATCATTCCACGCGAAACACATGGTGGATAGTTTTCTGGTGATGTATCGGACAAGAGGGAGAAAGAAGACTGTGGCGGGAAAATTATTATAAACCCAGCCTGTGAGAATCACAGTGTGTAGAATCTTGGCAATATACATCTTAAAAATAACATTAAAAAGCAAAAAGGTACACTGGTCCATTCACAATTCAGCAAAATGGGAAGAGAGAGAGAGAGAGAGAGAGAGAGAGAGAGAGAGAGAGAGAGAGAGAGAGAGAGAGAGAGAGAGTGGGGGGAGAGATGGAGAGAGAGAGGGGGCGGGGGTAGGAAGAGGAGAAGAGAGGGAAAATTGGGAATAAGTATAAACAATATAAAGACCATAATATAGGACAAGAGCATTGTAGCCACTGAAAAGAACTGATACCATCAGTTCAATATAAAAGATATTAATACCGCGTGCGAGTATCACGTTTTCTGAGTTAGAAGTGTCTGACTGATTCAGCGAGAGAAAAAAGATTTAGTTGAAA
>NC_088360.1:68255196-68262696 GCF_034508935.2 Berghia stephanieae | reverse complement strand
CTTTTCATGACATGGAAGTTTCTTTAACATCAATAATAATAATAATAACAATAACAACAACAACAACAACAACAACAACAACAACAACAACAACAACAACAACAATAATAATAATAATAATAATAATAATAATAATAATAATAATAATAATAATAATAATAATAATAATAATAATAATAATAATAAAACTACAGTATGCTTCTCAATAGAATATTATATCATATCGATACGCCCAGGCAACAATTAAATTATCACATCAGATGGCATGGCATTCTGGCGAAACCAGGGGTCTCATGAAACAAAATTAGTTTATTTCTCTCTCACTCCTCCTCACCCCCCCCCCCCCCCCCCCCTCACTTTTTTCTCCTACCATAATTGAGAATGAAAATAATCGAGATTTAAAGACTACACCCACTTTCGTACAAAGGGCACTGCACATAATATGACAAGCATTCAATCGTGACAAGTGTATGTACCTCCTTTAAAAAAATCTTTTAACCAAATATAACACCCCCCGCATACACGCACACACAGACACTCACATAAACACTCAAACGCTTACATTCCTATCCTAACCCATGGTAAAGGTATACAATTAATTTATGAACCTCTATTATAGCTATATGCCTTATGACAAAAAGAAAGTTAACGTCAACAATCATTAGCGACTGTGATGTGCACCCCCTTGCCCCTATCCTGTTGATCTCTGACGCATTAATATTTTTGGCCAAATAATATTTCCTTCATATTATCGATCATATCTTCAATTTGTCACTCTCATACCTCAAGTCTCGGGATTTAGAACTTTCGGTAATGGGTCATTTTTATTCGATCATAACTGAAGGAAAAACGTTTCTGGCTATAATGAGAGAAAAAAAAGTGTTTTGTTGTCAGATTACTGCAGAGTTACAATTGAGTTGATCTCTCTCTCTCTCTCTCTCTCTCTCTCTCTCTCTCTCTCTCTCTCTCTATCTATCTCTCTCTCTCTCTCACACACACACACACACACACACACACACTTAGTTTGACCCTGGCCATGACAGACTGACTGCCTGGCTGTCGGGGCGTGGTCAACGGAAAACCTAAGATTTGACTGACCTTAACCCAGGCGTGATAGTCTTGGATTGCCAGCCAACAGTAACAATATAATTAAGTCGCATTATATTATGAAGGCTGATGAATTCCTATCATTGAAAAGAAATGCGAGGGAACAAGATGTGGGTGGAACAAACAATTACAATGACAGAGATGATTAGATAAGCGACTGTCTTGTTTATGGACACATCAGATGTCCTGTTCTTCGGTGAACTCACAACACCAGTTTGCGGGTAGAACATATCAAAGGTCAAATGGAGACACCAAACTTCGGATTGTAGGGATCAAAAACCATTTCAGATTGTAATAAATTTTATTTTAAAAATAGTGAGTTTACTTGAACGTTTTCTCCCCGATATAATACCACCCAAACGAAAAATGCTTTATTATTATTCATCACAACTATGCTTTTCTTTTCTTTATACATGTAATGAATGTATCCGTGATGAACTCACAGTTCCTGACAAATTAGCATAAATGATTAAATTACGATTGAAATAAATTACTGAGATATCCATCTAGTTTGACATAATTGGAGATCCCAAAAACTGAATCTCAACAATCTAATTATTCATGAGCAGCGATCATGATGAATGTGCGATGCAAGTTACAACATTGACAAACAATCTCACTTGAGCGAATGGTCCATATCTTTTTTTTTTTCTCCTGAATCTCAACATTAATCCAGAAATGTTCAGTAAGGAATATATTAAAAATTAATATTTATGATATCTGATCTAAATTTCAAAAGAACAAATCAGAGAGAAAACATGTTACTGTGCTCCATTCCAAAAAGCGCCAGTTGAAAGTCGGGTTTGTAGAAGACACGCAATAAATACCAAAGAAAAATAGAAATATATTGATGGTCGGCGGATCAAACCTCTTAAGTCTCCATTTCCACGATCTGCGGATCAAAACCTACATACGAGCTTTGCGCACCAGGATTTTTAAAAATTTTGGGTGGATCAGACCTCTAGTGTCATTTTGAACATTACTTTGGGGTTTTTGTCCCCCCATTTTAACGTATACATTGCGTTTTGTAAAAGGATTCTTTATGCCTAATCCATCGCGGCTTCACAACACTATGTGTGTTTGGTTTTCGTTTTCGCTTTATTTTTAACCAGCCAGCATAAAAAAGAGAAAAGATAATAATAATACAATATTTAACTTAAAATTAAGAAAATCCCTCGATTGAAATAGAAAAAGATGCTTTATAAGAGACATCAATTTATAGTTGTCTTTTGATCAAATGAAATAAATTAACAAAAATTATATATCATATAATACATACGAGATATTAAATTAACATATTGAATGTTGTTGGAACCATTGGCGATGGTACCGAAGATTCCACTGGATTTCTTTCAATACATTATTTGATATAACTTCATGGCACTGCTGAATCTTGAACAGAATGATTAATCTCCCCTTGCTGTTTATTGCGAGAAGTGGTTGTCCTTCAAAAAAACGTTCACTCAACACATCTCAATTTCATATCCAGGTTGTACATTTATTATGTCCGAAGGATATCAGTTCTGTTTATTGTTTTAAATATTTAGTAACGGTGTGAATAACAATACACGATATCAAATATCTATTTTGTTTCTTACCATATTGGTCTTATCTTTGCTTAACGCTATCCAGCGGGGAAATAGTCTTGATTAACATCACAGTTTAGGAACATATTAATTACAGGATGAATTCGAAATCTTTGGATCTCCTATCACAAGAAACAGCAAAATTTTTTCCAGCCAGCTTTTTTCAAAGTCGTGCCACTACTACTACCACCACCACAATGTCCTGCAGAAGTATTTCCTGTAGTCAGATTGTATTTTTTCCTGCTAGATTTCCGCATGGGTTTTCCGCGACTCAAATCACCGCCTGCATTGTAGTTGAGAGACGCTAAAATAGCGTGATCGAAGACATCTTTCAGGTTCTTCTGTGTCAGTGCTGAACATTCGAGATAATATGCAGCGCCAATGTTATGGGAAAGTTTGATAGCGTCCTCTTCGGGTATGGGTTTTTCGTCGTATTTGGCGAGTTCAATAAGTACTTTGACGTCATTTCGGAGATCACACTGTGTCCCGACGAGAACAAGAGGACATTTCTGACAGTGTCGCCGAATCTCGGGTACCCATTTCTCCACAATGTTGTTGTAGGAAGTGGGGGATACCACACTGAAGCACAGCAAGAAAACATCTGTATTTGGGTAGCACAATGGTCGGATAGCGTCAAAGTCATCCTGAAATGGAAGAGAATAGGGCGAGTGAATTTATAATTTTAAAAACTTCAGCTTTTATGAATCGCATTATCAAAGCGCTTTACAAGGGATCCCTAGCCAACAACAACACTTAACATGCAGGACGAGATATGTCGCATTGCTGGCGATGTTATAATTTTTTTTACGGTAGAGACAACGCTGTTAATAGCCAGGTCCTCATTTTACACCCTAGTACAGTGAGAGAATGTGACTAAAGAGCCTTTTCCAAGGACTAAACAATGCACCGCTCAGAGCGGGACTCGAACCCAGGACCTTCCGATCCGAAGAGAGTGTCATACCACTAGACCACATAGCTGCAGGGCTTATTATCTGATAGTTCAGTAAGTGCACTCGTCGAAATTGTTTGTGGAAATTGTTAAGAAACGTGTGCCAAAATAGAAAGAAAGTGATTTTACTATTTAAAAGAGTCAACATCTCACTATCTTTGCTTTTTGGTTAAAGCTAGTATCTAATACTACTATCGCATTTAAAAAAAAATAATGTTGGTGATTCTCGTGGTCGTGCTATTGAAATAACAGTGTCTTATTACGTATTTTAACATTTTAATGCGACTCACAGCCTCTATGTGAGATCATGAAGGGGTGGCCCAGATGCCCAGATGATAAGAGATAAAATGCTAATTCTTCATAATTCAAGAAACTATATTCTCTCTCCTGAATAAAAATATAACCTAACCCAGGCCTCCTATTTGTTACTATATATTTTATTTCCAGGATCTAAAATTCACCTCGATACAATACTGACTTGAGGAGTTGGGTAAAAAAATGTATTTATGGTATGTTTAAAGTGCAAACAATTATCAGGTGAACAAGATGCCACCAAACGCCGGGAAATATTTTTAAAATATAAGGATAACAAAATTACCCCCCCCCCCCCCCCCAACCATCCCTTCACTCTACCAATGCCAATGACACTCCATGTCATTCAGGTGTTGCTGTTGTCTTAAAATTAAAAACAGATGCGAAGAAAAACGGATTATATCTCCCGATTTTGACAGCTGGTTTACATTGGGGTAGTGGTATTTGATCTTGTAGTACTTGTAGGAGGCATGACACCATCTATTGTTAAAGCGGGTAAGTTGGTAACAGAACCACAGACTAGGTCCTGTATTCTCTATGAACAGAACGGACACTAGAAATGAGAGGGTTTTTCTGGCTTGTTGAGCTCCACTTCAAAGAACGGGCCATCTATCTTCACACGCACCGCTAGACCTCAAAGAGCCGGACGTCTTGACCACCCGGGATACAACACTTCACCGATTTTCGAGACAAAATGATAACCCTGTCAAATACGATTTTGGAAAGAAAAGAAGAAGAAAAAAAAGAAAAAAAATGTCAACGCACATTTCATTCCCCTTACACACCTGAATGCTTGTCTGTTCCCTTGAACACCGCTACTGTGATGTAATTATGTCGGCCGGTCCTTTTCGTTACAAGGTCTCATTACTTACTGACACAACTACGTATGACCCGGTGCGGATAAGGTCATTTCGAAATGACAATGAATGATGACTCACTTTTGCAGTGCAATGTCAAAACGGCTTTTTTGTTTTTACCTCCTCATTTTGACAAGAAACCCTAACTTCACATTATATAGATTAAGAGGTCCTCAACCTGCCATGTCTCAAAAATAGTCTCAGGTTAAGACTTGACAGATTCTATTACTATCGACACATAATATGAAGTGAAATCTTTTTGGCCATTTCACAACAGAGAAAGAATCGCTCCAAACGAGAGGAGGCTGGATGGTGGATTTAGAGGGCTATTATGCGATTTTAAAAGAGCCTGGATACGTCCTAACAAATGACGACATTGATGAGTTTAAAACATAATATGAAAATGAGAGAGAGAGAGAGAGAGAGAGAGAGAGAGAGAGAGAGAGAGAGAGAGAGAGAGAGAGAGAGAGAGAGAGGAGGGGGGGGGGGGGGGGGGGGGTTGTCGCAAGTCCATAGCGTCGACTCAATCCTGATCAGTAGGGTAAGAATGTTCAGAAGCCTGGTACTGTCAGGTTCGCATCTCCTATTAGCATTGAGCAGTTGAGTGCGCGATATGCCAGCCCCGATACCTGGAGACTATTTTCCTTAAAATTGTAATACGGTAGAGTTAGAACTCGGAAGCTATTTAAGAGATACAAAGAACGCATCCGACAGAATCCACAAGCGCTATAATTTGCCTAAGGAGATCCTCTGACCAAAAGAATAGAGACGCGATATAATCTCAAGAGAAGAAAAACAAAATAATTCTAACAATAATTGACCCATATGTCCAATATACACTACAACACGATTCACTAAAGCTGACGAGATATAGGTGTCCTCGATAGAGCTAAGGGATTTGTTTCATAAAGGGATTCATCAGCTAAACAAACAGGGAAAACGTGTCTAAAACCCGGCTTAAGAGATCACAAGCAAGACAGGCATATGGGTGATGCCTTCTTAAAACAGTAGAGGGTGAAAAATACATAGAAAACGGCAGCTCTGACGTTGGTTCACAAAACACGGGGTTTTATCATCACTAGTCTATTTGGTTTTGCATTTGTTTTTGTTTCTACTTTTTTGTTTGCTTCTTTCTTTTTTGTTTGTTTGGGGGTGTCTTTTTTTTAAACACGGTAAGTAGAAAGTGATCAGCTTTGGTTGATCAGATTTCACTAAAGTATATTTGGCGTAAATCAACACAAACCACCAAAAAGGAAAAGAAAGCAAGAAGGAATGCTGGTGCTGTTGGTGATTAGAATGTGATCTGTTTTTGTTGATCAGATTTCACTAGAGTAATATTCAGCGTAACTGTTTTATTTACTATCTACCCCGCTTCCCCCTCTTGCTTAAAAAAAAAGAGCATACTTTTATTTTCTATGCATTCAATCTAATATACAAGATTTGGGCAAAATAGAGAGGAGAGAATTGCGCGAGTGTGCATATTTATTTTAGCTATGTGCTGATGAGAATTCACAAAATCGCAGTAAGATATAGGGTGTACGGGTGAAGAGAATTGGGTAATCTCCCAATACTATGCCACTCCATGGGGTTATGTCAAAAGAAAATTGAAACATGGGCACTAAATTATTATACGTATTGCCCCCCCCCCCCCCTCTCTCTCTCTCTCTCTCTCTCTCTCTCTCTCTCTCTCTCTTCTCTCTCTCTCTCTCTCTCTCTCTCTCTCTCTCTCTCTCTCTCTCTCTCTCTCTCTCTCTCTCTCTAAGCGAAACCATCGTATTGAAGGTATCAAGAAGCCATTGACCTCTTCCGTCAACTTGACTTTTTTCCCTTTACAAACTCTTAATTCGACCTCAGCGCAATTTCCCATACCGAATCCCGCCTTCTTCTTTTCTCTAACCTTCTTTCTTTCTTCCCTTTCGTTTGTCTATTTCGGTCACGGACCACCACAAAAATAATGACTCTTTTAGCAGTAACATCATTTTGGCACTTACGGCAAGCTAAATTTTCTGAAACAAAAAGTAAAGTCAACATTGGGAACGCATTGGCGCATAATTACCCGCTACTCTCTCTCTCTCTCTCTCTCTCTCTCTCTCTCTCTCTGTCTCTCTCTCTCTCTCTCTCACTCTCTCTCTCTCTCTCTCTCTCTCTAATTTTGAAATATTAATAAAAGAAAATAAACGAAGAGATATTTTTTTCTCAGGCAAACTTAAATCTTATAATGTGAAAGCTGTGTATATTATTGTTCTTTCACCGACATATATAATGTATAATATAAAATCTTATAATGCCAAATATTGTTCTTTCACCGACATATATAATGTATAAATAAATCTTATAATGCCAAATATTGTTCTTTCACGACATATATAATGTATAATATAAATATTATAATGCCAAATATTGTTCTTTCACCGACATATATAATGTATAATATAAAATATTATAATGCCAAATATTGTTCTTTCACCGACATATATAATGTATAATATAAAATATTATAATGCCAAATATTGTCCTTTCACCGACATATATAATGTATAATATAAAATATTATAATGCCAAATATTGTTCTTTCACCGACATATATAATGTATAATATAAAATATTATAATGCCAAATATTGTTCTTTCACCGACATATATAATGTATAATATAAAATATTATAATGCCAAATATTGTTCTTTCACCG
>NC_088360.1:68195196-68250196 GCF_034508935.2 Berghia stephanieae | reverse complement strand
AAGTCTCCTGGGTGGGAGATGGAGATTGAAAGTAAAGGGAAAGTGGGGTGGATGGGTAGAGGCAAAAATCAATATTCTCTCGCAACTGAACTGGATAGTGACATTAATTTTCAACGGGAGAATAATACAGTTATCTGTGATAAAAGAATAATTTAATGAAGACAGGATTAGAAAACTCTAATGGAGATGCTATTGTGTGCTCTGTAGAAATGTTTAGACAATTGAGGCATGCCAACTTAGCGTTTTAGGGCGGGAGTCAGTGGGAATTCTTTGGGGGTTTCCCCTTATACTTTTGTTCTCTGTTTCACTCTTTAAATTTTATGGGTCTGACATTCTTTAAAAGACAACGCCATGGTCTGTAATCCTACCAAAAAAAAAAAAAAAGTTTAATTTTGTCAAACATAATATGACGGGGGCTGGGGTAAAAAAGGGTTTAAAAAAAAAAGAGGGGGGGGGGGGGGGGGGGGGACCTCATGACATTAAATTATTCTTAAAACATAGAAATTATTCCCCCAGATGAATCAAATGTTATCTTTTAAAAATCACGAGATAGTCTTCATCGATCTGAGTATATGCATACAACTATTTTTACCATGCTTTTTTGACGACTTTAAATACTGCCAAAGAATGAGGGCTGAATCGAAAAGGATATAATTATTTTTTTTTTATTGCAAAAAGTAACTCAAATGTTTATGACGCACTCGAAATATATGAATATCAAAGGTAAAACAAGGGCAATAATACGGTTTGCCATAACAATGTAAAATGAGAGGAAAAGTGATTTGAGATACAAAAGGCAGACAAATGAACTTTAAAATGAAAAACTGGAAGCTGATAGTTCTGTTTTCTATCATTAAATTGAAATAGTTATAACGATATATCTCTGATAAATAATGGCAAAAACAATTTTTTTTAAAAATGACTCCAGTTAAGTTCTTGTTCCCACGGACCATGAGAGAATAACATTAAATCGATCTCTCTTTTTTTCCATCATGAGACATAAATGTCAAAATAAGGTATAGCCATTAAAAAAACCATGCCCACTGCCTCCTATTGGAGGAATATGTTTTTACTTTTTTTCCAACTATAATTTGTCAGGTTGTCCCTGAATGCCCTTTCACGACGATAAAACCTGCGTAACAGTGCAGACCGATGATAATATTATTGTACAATGCCCTGTGTCAATATTATTATTGCCTTTGAACTTGACGACCGTCGCTGTGATGTAGATTACATTTGATGATAAAGATAATAATCAACATCAGCTACCGTGGGGAAGGAAATAAACGAAGACGTGAGGGGTAATGATAATCAAGGGTGAGATAATGACTTTAGATTTGATTTGCCAGCTGATAACGATGCAAAATGAAAATTCATGATGAGTCATGTTACAGATAAACATCAATAGCGTAAAACTATTGTTCGGGTAAGAATTTATGCCCACAAAAGGTTACATTTTCTGATGCTACGTGGCAGAAATACAATTTCATTGGTCACATTATAATATGATGGCGATGACTAATTATTTAATTGGGCTTAAATAAATTGCTATTATTGTTTGTTTGTTTCTACCTTTTTTTTTCTCTTTCTTATACTGCTGTTGTCAATGTTTGTCGTCGTAGTACATATCGAGATGGACACGAGGTAACATTTTCATGGATGTGACAATAAAATTAGGATCCTCGATTAAATAAATTAATTGATTACTTTAATTCCAATCTGAACAAAGTAAAAGAACAAACTCCACCCCCCCCCCTCTCTCTCTCTCTCTCTCTCTCTCTCTCTCTCTCTCTCTCTCTCTCAAGTGTTCTTCAAACTTATTTATAGGTAACAGGAGAGGAAGTGTGTGTGTGTGTGTGTGTGTGTGTGTGTGTGTGTGTGTGGTGGGGGGGGGGGGGGGTTGTGGGCAAAATGCAAATCTTATGAGGCTAAGCAAACATCCACAACAGTTTTGTGGGTCTGTCCTCAAGTCCTATTTGACTGGGGATTACCCAATAAATACACACACTAGGTCTACAAGACTAAAGACGCGTTTACATCTGCCCCCTATGCCCAAAATGAAGGATAAAGGCAGTAGTTGGTTCAGTTGATTTAATATTGTAATCACGTATTATCTCCTTTGGGTGGACTAAGTTCAACATGGAATTAAACAAGAGGTTCGAGTTATAAACTCCGATAATACTTTTGTTGTAAATCAGGTATTCAATTCATTCTAAAAGGCTGGTTTATCCATTCTAACAACGTTACACCGACACCTAATAACATAATATTACGGCAGTCCCGTCCCAATGGCAGTTGAATGGCAAGTGTAAACGTGCCTTAATGGGTAGGGCTTCTCCGTGTATGACAAGCCTTCTCATTCACAAATACATATATACACCTTATATACTATATTTGTATAGAGTGTCTTGTCTCTTCATTTTTCATGCTATTCATGCTACCAACCACAATTGTTCCTTTTTTTTCTTTTCTCTTTTCTATCCCCACGCACAGTTCATTCATTCACTGATTTTATTGGTAGGCATGGAAGGCAGTCATTGGATCATCCATTCATTCATTCATTCATTCAATGAATTGAATCATTCATCACATTAACGTTTCGCAAGTTCGCATTAAAAAGCAGTTCAATTGCAAGACAGACTGCTGGCGACTGCCATGTCGTGGCATAAGGATAGTGTGTGTTAACCACATAAATTTGTTCATCGGGGCCTGACTAAATGACAGGCAAGATAAAATATTTTCAATAACCACGCTGTCAAACTATATAAACAATTTCTAAAATATTTTTTATTAAAAACTCGTGCACCAGCGAAGAGGGGTGAGATAAATGAAAGAATGAATGAGGAAAAGAAAAATGAAGTAGAAAAAAAAGTATATTGCATAGATGACTAATACGCTTGACGGTGAATGGAGACAATATGCAGGGTTATATTACATTGTAACTATTGACTGACAAATAAAAAACTATGAAGATTATTAGATTATTATTACCCACGCCTTTACATCATCATCATCATCATCATCATCATCATCATCATCATCACCTTCATCATCACCTTCATTGTTATCAACGTCATCATGTGTACTTTGCCCAGATCGCAAAACTCTGATCCCGGTTTGTGCCCTTGAATAATACACTTAACTTATCTCAGGTGTGAATAAGTACCTGACAACGAGGCAGCGATGGAAATTGTGGGTGAAAATAGAAAAAGAGTCGATTAGACACTTGTACTCTATGAAATGAATATTTGGCCATATATGGCTAGGATAGGTCATGATGAATTCGCAGCAATGCCTTATATAGAATAAATTATGAAGTTGGTGTCACTCTGCTCATTGTCATTGTTTTTAGACCACCAGTTGGGTGGTTAGGTCACACTGAATTTTATCAATCATACTATAAACGTTTAAGTTTACACATCGTTTTGTGTGTCGGTACGATTGATCTGGTGGTCAAGACGGAGGAGAATTTTACTGAAACGCATACCATCAATAAATGCGTTTGTTGAAGTAAGAAAGCTTGACAACTTACATAATAATAATAATGATGATAATAATAATAATAATAATAATAATAATAATAATAATAATAATAATAATAATAATAATAATAATAATAATAATAATAATAATAATAATAATCATCATCATAATAATAATAACAATAATAATAATAATCATCATCATCATCATTTCTAATTATTTTTAATGCTTTATCTTTTTACTTTTCTTTTCTTTATCTTAATCGCAAACACAAAATTGTGCATCTCCACCTTCATTTTAAAAAAAAATTAACATTAACATTAACAGAAGCACATGTTTTTTTGTTTACAAAAGCTGTTCACACATCCACCGACCAATGGTTGGAAGGTAAACAATGTGTGTGTGTGTGTGTGTGTGTGTGTGTGTGTGTGTGTGTGTGAGTGTGTGTGTGGGGGGGGGGGAGATGTATGTGTGTGATACATATAATAACTTTAACTATGTTCAGAACATAACACAACAAAGTGAGTGAGAAATGTGTCTGTTCGAGGAGGCAATAATGAAAAAAAAATTTCTTTAATGAACACACCAGGAAGAGGGTCACCGAACACACAGACACGTTAGTTATAATACATAATGACTTCCTCGTCTCCGCCCAGTTCCTTCTAAAAATAAAACACGCAATGATATCATTGAGGATCGATCAAATCCCCTTGTCATTCAAGCCTTCGCAGTGGGCGTTTTGTTTTCTTTTTAAAAATATTTTTTGGTCTGTAACTGTGTGGATACTATGGGGTAGGGCTGCCAAATTCGATTGCCAAATTTAGATGAAGTTGGGAGAATCATTCTCAAATGAAGACACGTGTTTCAAACTCGAACCTGTGCAACGCTATGATCAGGGCATTACGAATTATAACGTCAAATGCCTTTCAAAATGGGTCGGTAACATTTTTAAAATATTGTTTTATTAATATTTTCAATTATATTCGTCTTAATATCATCGCTTATAACGTATTGTTGGTGGTCAGTCTCTCTCTCTCTCTCTCTCTCTCTCTCTCTCTCTCTCTCTCTCTCTCTCTCTCTCTCTCTCTCTCTCTCTCTCTCTCTAACACGCATATGATACGGCATCCATCTTTTTTTTTTATTTTTATAGTATGTAAACATTCCGGCGACGCTGTACACACCTCTAAAGGCTCCCTTTTCATTATGATAACGATACCACATCTTTTAGGATTACTCTTCCATGTCAATACATTGGCAGCTTTCCATGTTTGTTGTTTACCATCTTAAAATATCATCAACTTTTATTGTGTTTCAACGTATAGTGGTTTCGGAGTTTTAAACCCAAAGAACAACAAAACGTATTATCAAATCATTATTTAAAAAAAAAAAGAAGAAAAGAAAAGGAAAAAAAAAAAGATTATCTAACCAGAGACGCCAACTTTAAATTTGGCTCACAGGAGTTTCAGACACCACTCGTAGGAATTTCAATGCCGAAAGAGGAATTTCCGCACACAAGAAAAAGGAATTGGAATGGTATTTGGCATTGTGTTTACATATTGTATAGTTCTAAATAGATAACAGATTAGAATTATATTATGATACATAAACACATTGCCAAATACAATCCCAAAGTTTCCTTATTTCAAATGAAGTAAAGCGCCAAAACCTAATGGTAGAGATTGTAGTACTGGTGGTAGTGAGGATGATGTGGTGTTGGTGGTTATTGTAGTAGTGGTAGTAATGATGAAGATGTGATAGTGGTTGTTGTTGTAGAAGTAGTTGTAGTGCTGATGATGTGGTGGTGGTATAGTGGTTGTAGTAGTTGTGGTCGTGATGATAATAATGTGGTGGTGGTTGTAGTGATGTTGATGTGGTGGTGATGGTGGTTGTAGTACAAATGGTAGTGATGATAATGTGGTAGTGGTGGTTGTAGTAGTAGTGGTAGTGATGATAATGTGGTAGTGGTGGTTGTAGTAGTAGTGGTAGTGGATGATGATGTGGTGGTGGTGGTTGTAGTAGTAGTAGTAGTAGTTGTGATGATGTGGTGGTGGTGGTTGTAGTAGCAGTGGTACTGATGACGATGTGGCCGTGGTGGTGTAGTTGTATAGTAGCAGTGGTGGTAGTGATGAAGATGAGGTGGTGGTGGTGCTTGCAGTAGTAGTGGTAGTGATAATGATGTGGTGGTAGTGATGATGATGTGGTGGTGATGATGGTTGTAGTACAAATGGTAGTGATGATGAACTGGTAGTGGTGGTTGTAGTAGTAGTAGTAGTGGTAATCATGATGTGGTGGTGGTTGTAGTAGTAGTGGTAATGATGATGTGGTGGTGGTTGTAGTAGTAGTGGTAATGATGATGTGGTGGTGTGGTTGTAGTAGTAGTGGTTGATGATGTGGTGGTGGTTGTTGTAGTAGTAGTGGTGGTGATGATGATGATGTGGTGGTGGTTGTTGTAGTAGTAGTGGTGATGATGATGATGTGGTGGGTGGTGGTTGTAGTAGCAGTGGTAATGATGATGCAGTGGTGGTTGTGGTGGATGTTAGTAGTGGTAGTGATGATGTGGTGGTGGTGGTTATAGTAGTAGTAGTGGTAGTGATGATGGTGGTGGTTGTAGTGGTAGTGATGATGTGGTGGTGGTGGTGGTTGTAGTGGTAGTGATGATGTGGTGGTGGTGGTGGTTGTAGTAGTAGTGGTAGTGATGATGATGTGATAGTGGTGGTTGTAGTAGTAGTGGTGTTGCAGTGATGATGATGTGGTGGTGGTGGTAGTAGTAGTAGTGTAATGATGATGTGTGTGGTGGTTGTAGTAGTAGTGGTAGTGATGATGTGGTGGTGGTGGTTGTAGTAGTAGTTATAGTTGTAGTGATGATGGGTGGTGGTGGTTGTAGTAGTAGTGGTAGTGATGATGTGGTGGTGGTGGTGTGTAGTAGTAGTGGTAGTGATGATGTGGTGGTGGTGGTTGTAGTAGTAGTGATAGTTGTGTGATGATGTGGTGGTGGTGGTTGTAGTAGTAGTGGTAGTGATGATGTGGTGGTGGTGGTTGTAGTAGTAGGGTGATGAGTCGTGATGAATGTGGGTTGGGTGTAGTTGTTAGTAGTGGTAGATGAGATGATGTGGTGTTGCTTGCAGTAGTAGTGGTATTGATATGATGTGGTGGTGGTTGTAGTAGTGGTGGTAGTGATGATGAATGTGGTGGTGGTGGTTGTAGTAGAGTGGTAGTGATGATGATTGTATGGTGTTGTAGTATGTAGTGTAAAGTATGATGTGTGTGGTGGTTTGTAGTAGTAGTGGTATGATGATGATGTGGTGGTGGTGGTGTGTAGTAGTAGTGGTGTGTGATGAATGTGGTGTGGTGGTTTGTAGTAAGTGGTAGTGATGATGATGTGGTGGTGGTGGTTGTAGTAGTGTGTGTAGTGATGATGTGAGGTAGGTGGTGGTTAGTAGTAGTATGTGGTATGATGATGATGTGTGGTGTGTGGAGTTGTAGTAGTAGAGTGTGGTAGTGATGATGTGGTGTGGTGTAGTGTATGGTAGTGTGATGATGATGATGTGTGGTGGTGGTTGTAGTAGTGAGTGGTAGTGATGATGATGTGGTGGTGTGTGGTTGTAGTAATGGTAGTGATGATTGATGGTGTGGTGGTTGTAGTAGTAGTAGTGTGAATGATGATGATGTGGTGGTGGTTGTAGTAGTAGTGGTATGATGATTGTGGTGGTGTGTGTAGTAGAGTGGTGTGATGATGGTGTGGTGTTGTAGAGTGCAGTGTAGATGATGATGGGTGTGGGATAGTAGTGTATGATGATGTGGTGTGGTGGTTAAAGTAGTATGTGTGTAGTGATTTATGTGTGGGTTAGTAGTAGTGGAGTGATGATGTGGTGGTGGTGGTGGTTGTAGTAGTAGTGGTAGTGATGATGATGTGTAGTGGTGGTTGTAGTAGTGTGGTAGTGAGTGATGATGTTGGTGTGGTGTAGAGTAGAGATGGTGTGATGATAGTGTTGTAGTGGTGTTGAGTAGTAGTGGTAGTGATGAGTGAATGTGGTTGTGGGTGGTGTAGTGGTAGTGTGATGGAAGTGTAGTGGTGTATAGTATGCAGTGATGATGATGGTGATGTATGTGGTGCAGTAGTATGTGGATGTGACATGTGATGTGGTGGCTGGTAGTAGTTGTGGTAGTTGCAGTGATGATGATGTGGTGGTGGTGGTTGCAGTAGTAGTGGTAGTGATATGATGTGGTGTGTGATCAGTAGTAGTGGTAGTGATGATGATGTGTGGTTGTTGTAATAGTGAGGTAGTTGGAGATGATGATGTGGTGGTGTGATTGATTGTGGTACGATATTGGTGGGTAGTAGTTGAGTGAAGATGTGGGGTGATGCAGTAGTAGTGGTAGTGATGATGGTTGAATACAAGTGGCAGGAGATGATGTGTGGTGGTTGGAAGAGGGGGGGGGGGGGGGGGGTGGCCTGGAGACGAAATTGACCTCACCGGAATTTGACGGAAGTTGCCCGGAGCCCGGAATTTTTGGCTCCAGACCGGAGTTTTTTCCGGTGAAACCGGAGTTTTGGCATCACTGTCTAACAATTATAAAAGAAATGGGTCAAAGGATTAGAGAAAAGAAGAGGAAAATATTTTTTTTAAGAGAGAGAGAGAGAGAGAGAGAGAGAGAGAGAGAGAGAGAGAGAGAGAGAGAGAGAGAGAGACTATTTGATTTATGTTTATGAGAAACGACTTGGTTTTTTACCCTCCTAATCCCCAAACCCACTGCTGTGAGAAAAATGTATAACTACTGTCCTGTAATTTCAGTAAGCGTCGACTTTAAATGCCAGTCTGATTCCATGCGTGGACCATAATTAAATATATATCTTGGATTATAGAAGCCTGCTCTAATATCCTGATAAAATTATATGACGGTACTCGACCCCAATACGGCACAACCCCATAAAAACCTGTTGAACCAATGCCAAGAAGAACGTCGAAAAGAGAATTCGTCGAAGTATTCATCATGTATGTATTATCTATTTATTGGTTTACTATGAAGACAGTGTATAATAAGTAATGAACGCGATGCTTTGCGTACCTGTTGTTACCGGTACGAGATGTTTACCTTTACGGAAAATCTTAAGGGCAATAAAAAGGTAAAAGCACCAAGCAAAGGTAAGAAACATAGATATAATATCGCCGCTCTCGCCGCCTCGATCGATCTGTTCTTCAGTAAAGCTGTTCTTTGACAACGCACTTTTTTTTTCTTTCATTTTGGCTGAAAAACTTCAAATATCGACCGTAATTAATTAACCAGTTGACTGTCGTACTCTGGGGAAAAAAAAAAAAAAACAAAAAAACCAACAAACAAAAACAAAAAACAAAAACCCAACTCGCATTTAAAGATTTGGTCAGAAAACCAGTCCTTCAAAAATCGATCGACGTTTGAGTGAGTCAAACATCGAAAGGGGGATGGAATGAAAGACACCTACATTCAACAAAGCAAGACTCGAGTAAGATCACTTTAATTGAGTCAAATTCAATCTCAAAGACGAGATTATATGCTGTTCACATATTCAACATATGTTAAAATGACTCACCACATGCATGCGCTTCATCAACTTCTACAGCGATAAATTAAACTTAAAAACCCCTGACCTCAGGATTTAATAACACAATAATGTCGCCATGCAACGACATGTTTGTGTTGAGAAAAGCATTGCTGAAAATTCCAGCTCCCCATTTCGAGTAGTGACCTCGTGACACCAAGAAGTCGTGAGAAGGAATCAAGATAGATACGATCGAAATTTATTTTAGATAGAACGAAATTGACATCACTCAGGTCTTTGTTATTGTTTTTAGCCAGCCATTTTTATGGGTAGTTCTCACTAAACAATATTAAACAGACCATAAACGTTCAAGGTTAAACAAAGTTTTGTGTGTTGGCACGTTATTTTCGGCTGGCGAATGTTGTGAGCTTTTTGACTGAGCGCAAAGCATCAATAGCGTCGATTGTAAAGCGTCAATCTCCCATCACTGCAAACGTTTTTCTTCTATAAAGTCTTCTGACACTTCTTTACTCACGTCATTTCTTGTAATCATCAACTGCTCCATTCGCTTTCTCGTACAATGACATAACAGTTTTCCCCAGTTTGATAAGAAAACCTCAAATATCAATGAAATGAGAATGAGACGATTTATCAACAAGCTTCATACCATCTGCTGCAGTAATTGATGAGGAAAATGACAAATCATTTCCTGGACGGTTCTGGACTAGAGATGGTTTCGTGATAATAAAATGTAACTTCCTTTCCGCAGGTTTTACATTACATTGGTAACAGTAATAGCTTTTAAAAATCTAATTATTTCATTAATTGTGAGAATTTTTTTTCACGCGGAGCCAATACCACATTCTCGCCAGATCGGACCAAGTCACCAATGTTCAACTACTAATGAAATGGACCTGCTGTCGGCTCCAGGTGGGGTTTTATGCATTATTCGATATCGGTTTACAACAGGGAGATATGTTTAGTATCACACGATAATACACACAAGGCATATTTCACCAACGACACATAAATGGGGTGGGGACAGAGTTCATTGCCAAGTGCCTCAACGCCTATTAAATGATTATACCTTGACCAGGTTACACTAAGGTCACGCGTTATCTGTGAGAGGATTTTTTTTTAAAAAGTCCACAAATATATCAGTGATCAAATCAAAGTCGCTGGGTTAATTTAGCTTCAACCTTTATTTGTAACATTTTCATTTAATTTTACTTCTCTAATTAAACTGCATCGAATGCAGCATTCAAATGCACTGTTCCATTAAGACTTCAAACGCATTCAAACAACAGATAAAGGGTTTACCCTAGATTAAGTTTGTATTAAAACAAAAATGAAAAAAAAAGGCCTGTATGTCGTGACACCTATCTAAATTAATGCATACTCTGTACTGACACAGACGACATTTGAATACGGATTATAATTATTGCTTCTTCAATGTCTCCACAGTACAAAAGTGCATGTATGTATGTACTGAAGTCTTGTGCATTTTTGGTTGAATTAGAGTCTAAATGTATTGTGCCGGTGACCGTATTGCATTAAAAATACATGTCGGAATGTGTTTTAGTGTTGCTGTTAGTGTCGTCATGTACCCGTTGACGCGTGTGATGTAGCAATCCGTCGACTGGACTTAAAACACGTCGTTGACCTACGGGCGGCCCAAAGACGATTGAAGGCCTTTCATCACATTAATTCCACCACTTGATTGTCGCCGGGCGTTAGTTGAGATCAAAGCGACGGCTTGAAACCTGGGCGCACGCACTGGGAAAGGACAGACACTCGCTACCCAGACGCACTGAGAAAGTGATAAAGATTTCTACCGGGGATAGAATATTATTATATTAAGTAAAGAACTAGGGCAGACAATTTATATATAGAATAATACAATAATGAGTTTCATTAGCGTTTTAATAGTAATTGGTCACGGCAGGATTAATTATTACCGGTATCTAGGTTATTAAATCTGGCCTAGTTGGCAACAATGCAATTCCAACTTAATTTACCAATATTATATTGTATTTTCATATGTGATCGAGATAAATTATTGATGACCTCTTACGCTTATTCTATAACAAATAATATGCAAAATATGGTTTATCTATAGAGTTTAAACAGTATGGGATCAAGGCCTACACCGACTCACTTTCAGTTGGCCCGGACCAATCTCATAATCCTCTCTACTCAATACCCATTTTGCTTATACGATCTACCAAATAGAATAGAGCAGGCCTGTCAACACTAAATCATTCTGAATTTAAGGCCGTTACAGTCTCCAAGATTTGGGGTGAAAATGGAACTAAAGAACTGGAAATTTAAAATATACCCCCCCCCCCCCTTTCAAAAAAAAAAAAATTAAAAACAAAAAACTATTAATCGAAACCCGGATATTTAACGAAAATTGATTGCAATATGATTATCGCTATTCCCGAAAAACCTACGTAGCACATGGCTCAAAGCACACAATGCCTCAATCATACATATGACATTTTGTTTATTAAAAAAAAACAACAACCTAAAAGTCAGTTTCATTCTTCACATTTTAAAAAAGATCAATCAGCTTGAAGACATATTGGTTCAGGTTGATTTATACTTATTCGGTCGCAACAATAAACTACGTTAAGGTGACTGCATGGGCAACAGACGGCAGTTGTTTACATTGTAAAGACCTTCGCCTAGATCTGAGCTATATTTAACCCAGGACTTGGAATTTCTCCTACCCATGAAAGAGTAAGAATTTTAAACTATAATTCAAACTCAGCAGATGTAAAATCAAATTTAAATGATTGAGAGAGGGATTACCTGTCCAGCGGTATCACAAAGTTGCATCTGTACAGGGGTACTGTCCACAGTCACCAACACTGAGGAGAGATACAATCGTTCTTTCTTATTTCATGTCAATCAATTGCAATCTAACATATTATTTCTTTATCCCTTTTTGAATGTTGTTATCCTCATAATCTTCAATAAACGAAATACCCAACTTAAAAAAAAAAGCTATAAGACCATGTCATCAATTTAATAGTCCTTTAAAGTCCTGTCAAGTATACACCATAATCACCAAAACTAACATAGAAAATAAAAATGTTAATGTAAAATCATGTTATCAAAAAAGGACACAACTACTGTAAACAACAATTGCAAATCTGAGTTTAGCAATGCCATATTTTGATCGAGAAACAGGAAACTAGATTTAAAATGTTATCTAACCCCTCTATAAATCAAATAATCCCACTCAGTATCAGCAGAACTCGCCTGATTCCTTCCATAGCAAGATTTATTGACTTTGCCTTACTTTTAGTAAAAAATTACGGTGTATGGGTTTAACTTTTTTTTTTCAAATATTATTTAAAAACAATTACCCCTAATGTGTTGAGAAAATTAAAAATTAGGTATAATCAATTTCATCACACAGATTACCATTTAAAATGAGGTAGAAAACTGTACTATAATATTTCTCATTGAAATGGTTCTGTAATTAGACAAAACTGAAATTAAAAATACTCTTAACTACTTTTCGGGAGCCCTTCCATTCCACCACCCCTCTCCAAAATCGTTCGCAAGTGTTAGAGTCGAACAATAACAAAATAAAGGCCTTAATTATAGACGAAAAAAAAATAAAAACAAAACAATGGTAAGCAAAGACAAAATCAAGATTTTAGAGAGGAGGGGTGGTATGGACGGGCTCCCCAAATAATTGCTATTTGACTATTTGTAAATTCAAATTCTTAAAAATTAAAAAAGACTACATAAAATAATTTGATTCAGACATCCTTAATTATAATTATAGCAATAATGATGAATTTATTATTACTATTATTATTACAGTCCAAGCCGGTATTGGGGACACCACTTTATTGGGACGATTCCTTGGGAATTGATTCTTTTCTATATAATAGTCATACCCTTTCCAATTCCCAGCCACTTAATTGGGACGGCCTGCCGCTTAATGGGGATGAAATTTGACAATGATAAATCAGAAAGATGGCCCAATTTCATGTCCTCCGCTTATTGGGACGATTTGTCGGGAACTGAGCCGTCCCAATAAACCGGCTTGGACTATATTATTATTACGGCTGCGGCTATTCAGACTTGAGTCTGAATAGTGTCCCATGGATATTCGAACTCAAATTCCAATGCGCATGTACAATCACCATATTATTCAGACTCAGTCTGAAACGTCTCCCGTGGCAGTATAGTTGTTTTTAAAAAAATATTTTTTAATTATTGATAATTACATAAATTAATGCAAATCAAAATTGTGATTTTAGAAACTATCAACAGGTACCTAGTCAAAACCCGCTATATTTGACGAGAAAGACAAAATCATAGATCAATTGGAAGTCCAGATAAACTCTTCAAAGTAATAAAAGTCAGTCAAAGTAACTGTGGTATAAATGAAAAGCTTTTCCAACATAACACGATGTCCAAATAAAATCAGGACCAAAAAAAAAACAAACATAGTGATAGACTGAGGCAGGTATCTAGCAATCCTTCTACAGTCCAAAGTAAGGATATATAAGAGTCAGTGTGATATGGGCAAAACAGAATTTCTTCTGAACTCTTTTTCTATTTCTTTATCAGTTTCATCCTCTGCCTACTGCCACTGCCATCATTGTGTACGTCCTCCACTCTGTATGCACAAGCACATTGGAGTCCAAATAGCCACGGGAGACTATTCAGTCCGAATCGTATATTATTAATACTATGATTATGAATGGAGTGACTCACCAGAATAATCATCAAATGCTGTCGGCATGTATTCTGTGGGGTATCCATTGGTAGTGTAACTAACAATCAAACTGGTTTTTCCAACCGCTCCATCTCCAACAAGAACACACTTCACTTTATCAACAGGTTTTCCATCATTTGTGTTGGTGTGTCCATTTGATAGCTGACTCACAGATGGGACGTTAGAGGTGGTTTCAGATAGCAAGTTTGTATTTTGATCCATGACTGGAGTGTGGGGCGGCATCTTAAATCAAATTAAAATAAAATAATGGAAACTTTAAAATGCCCGTCGACACCATAGGTTGGGATAAAAATCGATCCGTCAGAATAAATAATAATAAAATGGGCAGTCTGGCCCTGGCAGTGGTATCTATAGTTAGTAACACTGAGACATCAACAAGCAAGAAATGCGGTTGAAATCGGCGAGGGTCTTTGATAATTATTGGTATTTAAATCAACATAATATATCAAAATAATTTACATAGACATAGAGGCTTATTGGTGCAGTCTGTTTCATGCAGATGGTAACAACATTGATTCCTTTTCAGAAGTCCCAACTATCTGTCCGTTTTCTCAGATTTTCTGGCGGTATTTTTTGTGCTTTGCTATTTTACCACTGAATCAATGACAAAACAAATCGAATCGCTGTCACTGACATCAACAATCCAAGAGCAGTGAAACACAGTCCTTTATAACACAAGCTAGATTGATATAAAAACAAACAATATATGATGGTTAGTCTTGTATTACACTTCTTGACAATTCAAGATAAAATGTCGATATATGAAATCAGCCCTCTAAACATATAAACCTCTCACTTCAACAACAGCAATGCACACTGAGAAATAGGTCTGACTGACTGTGTGCTACCTAACCTAGTGCCTTGTGTCTGCCACTCTACCACACAGTTGCCGTCTTGTCATTCACTTCACTCCTCGTTCACTCCCTCATCTGAGTGTGCGAAGCGAGCGAGTCTTCCTTCACCTTGCTCCAGCCAGCTGGGTGCAGGATGAGTCATCCTGTGAGAGTGAAAGGCCTAATTCGTTGATAAAAATCAGCATCGTCGGCCACCGATCACTGATTGATCGTTGCTGTTGTTTCCA
The DNA here is from genome assembly GCF_034508935.2 of Berghia stephanieae. Lineage (NCBI taxonomy): Eukaryota > Metazoa > Mollusca > Gastropoda > Nudibranchia > Aeolidiidae > Berghia > Berghia stephanieae. The sequence continues at coordinate 68,235,349 of NC_088360.1, read as the reverse complement.
TTGATCATCGCCCTATTACAATCATCATAGGCTGGACACTGTCGGCTACTGTTTGACGCACAGAAGGGGACAGAATTCAGATGAATGTGGGGGATTTTTTTCTTCTTCTCCGCTACTTGTTTAATTCGCTCATGTTTTATTTTTGCTATCATTAATAGTTTTTTTTTTTTTAATTTTTGCTATTAATATATATATATATATATTATATTATATATATATATATATATATATATATTATATATATATATATAACATAAATAAAACAAAACTGAGCGAATTAAACAAGCAGCAGAGAAATAGAAAGAAAAAATCCCCCAACATTCATCTGAATAAATTCTGTGCATCAGACAGTAGCCGACAATGTCCAGCTTATGGTGGTTGTAATAGGGCGATGATCAAGGAAAAAAGCAGCAACGATCAATCAGTGATCGGTGACCGCTCTCGGAGCGACGATGCATTTGGCCCATGGAGCCGGAGGTTTTCCCGTTCATATTGCTCTTAAGTATCTAGTAAAAAAGATTATGTTTGAAACTGAAACAAACAGCAGATGTTAGTTTGTTAGCGAGACAATATTATGGACCACTTGCAGTCGGGTGATAAGTTCATTCACCCCGCCTTTCCATTCGCCAAATATAGATAGTATGCGCTTGGCTAAGAAGCTCATAACATTGCCATCCGGAAGTATAACGGACCAACACACAAAACTGTGTGTATCCATGAACGTTTATAGACAGGTTAATACAGTTCAGTGAGCATTACTCATAAACGCGGATGGCAAAAAACAATAACAAAGACCTGAGTGACGTCATCTTCGAACTATCTATAAAGAGACTAAGCTCACGCTATTTAAGTTCTTCAGCCCCATGAGAACAAATCAGCGATGAATAAATAAAAATCAGAATTTAGTCCTTCACCTTTAAACTGTATAAACCATAATTCCACCCACTCCGATATATGTACGATTACGTAGATAATTCTATGATTTTGACAGATTTTGTTTCTTCAGAGGAGTCTGCTCTTAACAATACAGAGAAGGTTGGGGGGGGGGGGGGGAGAGAGAGAGAGAGAGAGAGAGAGAGAGAGAGAGAGAGAGAGAGAGAGAGAGAGAGAGAGAACTGAGTCCGCTGCATAACTATTACAAGGCTAATCTCACAGCATACTAGAGCAACTATTCAAAGTTCATAAATAAAAAAGGAAAAGCATCATACAATTCGGAATTTTCTATGCGTCCTTCAGATTCAAACATGTAAAACATTAACCGCTTCCTCCCCCCCCTCCCCCCCCCCCCCCCCCCCCCCCCCCCCCCCCCCCACCCACACACCCTCTTCCTCCCTTGCCGCGAAAAAGAGAAATTAATTGGTTGATCATCGTGAGATCGAACTGGGGTAGGTCGCCCCAAATCCGTACGCTTTTTTCTGGAGTGCTACCTCGGATTCTAACAGCTCTCACTGCGGATTGTTTAAACTGGAGTTTATCACGACTCTTGTAATGTACGACAAAAGTAACGATAATTGTCCAACAATTAGTGTTTGCTAGTATTTCGATGCTATGTGCGGCTATGTGATCTAGTGGTTTGACCCTCGCTTTCGGATCCGACGGTCCTAGGTTCGTACCTCGCTCGGCGCATGGTTGAGTCCTTGGAAAAGGCTCTTTACTCACATTCTCTCGTCGTACTCAGATGTAAAATGGGTGAATAGCGTTGTCTCTGTCTGAAAAAAATTGCAATATCGCCAAACAGATGTCATGTCTCGTTCTACATGTTACGTGTCAGGGAACCACGGTCGTGGTCAGGGATCCTTTGTGAAGCGCTTTGAGCACATTTAGTGGATATTGCTTTACACAAAAGCTCAAGTTAAGTTTTTGTGTGTGTTTTTCTTTTTCGAACGAACGCTGGTCAGTTGTAAAGTTCTGTCTTCCAGATGTCGCATACTCACCACCCCAATTATCACTGGAGGTGGACAAAGGGGCTTGGGGGAGGGGGGGGGGGTTGTAAACCCACCTGAACCCTTGGCTGATATCGGTACCAGTACCGGTAAATTTGCACGATGATAGAATGTGAGTAAAGGGCATTTTCAATGACTCAACTATGCGCCTTAGAGCGGAACTCGAACCCTGGACCTTCCGATTCGAAGGCGATGTCATACCACCCTTTTTGATAGCCACACGGGACTGATAGATCTGGAGGAAATTACTTTGTGAACGACTAGGGTCTAATCCAGCGGGTAACAAGCAATTGCTTTTGTCCGTTTCACGCCATTGAGCACCGGTGAGGTAATATTCAGCGTGATTTGTTTTCCTCTTAATCAACGGGATGTAATGCACTTAATTTTCACGCAAGTGCTATTTTAACTTAGAGTAGTTTCCCTTGCTACATAGTGTTTACTGAGGCTTTACTCCGGTTGTGAATTTTGTTTGCATGTTTTTGCTGCTTGCTGATTACTTCTCATCAATGATTTTGAATTATTTTATTCATGGACGTATTGTAAGGTGAGTGTGTTTTGAGAATGGCATGAATGAAAAGTGCATTTTTCATTCTTGGAGAAGTTTTTCACTCAAGTCAACAAGTTCTTTGTCGTCAGCAGACCACGTCAGTCAGTGCAGCAGGTCAACAACAACATCAAATAAATAAAATCAAAACGCACAAGACTAAGAAGACGAATGCAATATTTTTTCACCGCGGTATTTACAAGCGAATGTATTTGAAACAGGACTGTTTTGAATTGAAGAAGCCTTTCATCTGTAGTGAATTGACTGCCAGTTGAGTTGAGGTCTAAGACTAAGATCTACTAAGATACCAATAGCCATCTATCTCTAGATAATACTCTGTGCCTGTCATTATCCCCAGACACCTGTCTGGGGATAATGAAAATTCGTTATTCCCAGACAGATATTTGAAACTCCGCTCTTTTAAATAATTATCTACATTCCAGAATTTGGAATGTTTCCAAATGCACATAGAAATAAGGAAAGTTAATAAATTATGTATAAAAACATAAAATCAACCAACATTAAATCAGTTGTTACTACATATAAACAATATGCGTCGGCTTCGAAGTGGGTGTCATGGCTGAATGGTTTAGTCGTCTGCCCTGGAAGTTTTACCAGAATCGACGTTGCGGGTTCAAATCCTGGTTCTGCTACTTTTTTTTTTTTTTTTTTTACATTCCGTCTTCTTTTTACAGAATGGTGCAAGGGGTAAATGTCCCATCCATCCTCCCCCCACCACTTTTTTTTTTAAACTCTCTCTCTCTCTCTCTCTCTCTCTCTCTCTCTCTCTCTCTCTCTCTCTCTCTCTCTCTCTTAGTTCCTTTCTAGTTTCTAGAAAATAGTCATATTTATCCCCAATCCGATATCAAAAAGTGACTAAAAAGGATAAATAATTAAAAAGCAAACAGAAATATTCAGAGAGCGACCAAATGGTCAGATAGATGAGAAAAAAAAAACCCCAAACAATTTTAAGAAATTCATGCTCAGAAACGGAACAAAAGGTCAAACAAAAAGGAGAAAAGAATAGACTCGCACAAAAACAAAAAAACAACAAAAAAAGAGGTGGAGGGAAGGATGGATGGGACATTTATCCCTTGCAACGTTCTGTAAAAAGAAGACGGATTAAAAAAAAAAAAAAAAAAAGTGGCGGAACCTGGACAGGTGTCTGGGGATAATCACAGCGAATACTCTATAGTATAGAGTTAGAGTGAAGTTCCCTTGTTGATGAGGACGGTCCCAGTCCCATCACTGTGGGCAAGAGGACAAGACACTGTTTAGGCAAACTTAGAATTCTTCACTTAAAAGAGAAATCTTTTTGCAAAAACTTAGATACCTTTATTTTAAAATACCTACCGAAAGCTCGTGCTAAAGGAAACAACCCAAATATTCCCTCAACTAACCCTAAGAAAAATAATACCTGGTACCTTTAAATTAATCCTAATAGAAAAAAGCAAACACCCTAGCACCTTTACTAAGACTTATAATAACCCCAATAGAAGAAAACATTCTCCGACCTCATGCTAACCCTAAAATAGAAAAAAACAACAACATAGGACTGCTGTCCCTTACATTTCAATACTTCAATAAACATAATGGCGGCGGAGAATGAAAACAATGGTCATATTATGAAATTTTAAGCTTCCACTAATCTATCAAGGTTTGCTCTTTTGTTTTTAAAAGCTACTATATATTGATAAATTGAATAAATAAAAATCAAAAGATCCACGGTGAAAATACAAATTAAAAGAGATGCTAGACCGAGGAGTTTTCGGAAGGCTTTCCAAACTTACACGTTTCACCTGAATACCTCAACATTAACAAGAGATACTATAACTTGATGAAACATAATGTCCATCACTTGCAATATTGCAACTGATGGGAAACACAGTAAGTAATAATGCCATCAGCTGGAGTCGTAAATGACAACTGACTCAGCAAATTGTTTTTGAAATAAGAAAAAATACACCACTTATAAAAATGAAACTTTTCTTAAATAGTAATATTTATTGGGCATTGCATTAAAGTTGAAGTCCTTAGTCGCTAAAAGATTAAGTAATATAATAAAGACAATAGAACCTAAATTTGGTTATAAACACCAAGCATACTTTAAATGGGGTGAGGGGACCGAGTCAAGGAAGCAAGGGAAATTTGGGACACTGTTTCAAGTCTCCCTGCCTCCTAAACATAAAGTCAGTGCATGACATAATCAGTCAGAAGGTCAAAATTTTGGATTTGCAGTTTTTGAAAGAATATGCTCCCAAGAGCATTTTACTCTTTATTTGAAGTAAATAGGGTGATTTTTCATGAAGTTATTTTCACGTACATAGGAAAGGTATCCATCTTTTATACTTTTTCAACTTGACTAGCTGTAAAAAATATTTAGAACAAATTAAGCTTTGATATTTCCCGAAGATGTACAAAAAGAGTTCATTTAATCATTTATGGCAAGAACTCATTTTTGATAAAAATTGACGTAACTAAACTTGGCAATATCTCAATTCAAACATTTTCACCATCCGACTGATTTTGTTATTCACTGTAACATAATGTCCCAAGTCTCTCAAAGTATCCTTTTCAACTTGAAATGCGAATATAGTTTCTTACTGTGAATCTTACAATACATGAGCTCATTTTTTTTCGACATTATCAAGCTCTACCAGCATTGCAAAACCTTATCTAAAAGTATATACTGTAGGTTCACATGGTTTGAAGTCAGTAGAAGAAAAACTATTGATTCAGTTATTTTTATATTGCCCGCTTGAAAAAAGAGAAATGAAAGGGCAGAAGAGATCGCTGCAAAATTCAAAGTGGTATGGTAATGCAATTCAGATTAATGGTTTAGTAATTTGGTAAATACAATGTGTCCCAAGTTTCCCCCCATCCCAAGTCTCTCACTCCTCCCCTTCTAAGAATGTTATTTTAGATTATCACAAACTCCTAGGTTTTAAAGAACAAAGAATTGGTATCGCATTCCCCTTTGGTTTTCGTTTTAGCTCGCCAGAGAGGTTAACAATTCTCACTATGGTATATTCAAGCCCTGAGATCAGAAGTTGACACACACACATATTATGTAGTATAGTTACAGGGATTTCTTTTTGATATCGAAGCCACAAATGGAGAGCTTTTGGCTAAACCACTGGTAGCCAGTGAAGTGAAAGTAGTCATAAAACAATTTAACATTTAAGATATTATACATAGATGTGTCTATTTTATCCAAAAATGATTGTAAAATGTATTGCAAACATTTGAGATTTCATACATTGCTTGTTGGTATTTTAAAAACTTATTTATGTGCTGTCCAAGGGTTCATTCAATGTTTCTACCATTTGCATGTTCGTGAAATTATAAATTGTTATAACTTTTAAAATTTCAACAGGTTATTCAGAATGGATCCGCATTTGCCATGGAATCACTTTCACAATGTTCCAAGATTTCTAAATAACAATGGACATGTTATTCAAAACACTGAGGAAATGCTAAAATGTTGTCAATTTTTCTCTGATCAACACATTTCACCGCAGTATACATTCCCAATTGTCCAAAATCAACTCAACAGTCCTCAGTCTTCTTCATTTATAACATGCAATCAGTTCACCCCTACAAATCTTTCAACACAATTTCGTTGGACATCACCATGGTGGTCATCAAACAGTATCTGCAATAATGATAGTGTGATGGATTCAAGTGAACATTCACACAGCTCGATGCTCAGTCAAAGCGATGCATCTGATAAATGTAAGTGTTTAGTCTTTTGAATAGTTCACATACCCGTACAAATTATTTGTAATTGAAATTGCTTGATCTTCATTGGCCAATTATTCTTTTTTATTCATTTATATTTATTTGAAACATACAAGGGCAGTCAAAAAGTGATATAAGTTGTTGCATAGCTCAAATAAGATTTGACATAGTGACAGGCATCATACTTCATCAGGAACAAGCTCTCATTCCTCAAAGGGTTTTGTTCAATTGTTGCAGCTTACCTTTTTTGCTTGTAAAATCTCTATAGTGGCTTCATAAAAGGCTCCAGACTGCATGTTTAGCCATGCTTAACACCAATTGTGATGTCCTTGTCTTCAAAATGCTGATCTTAAATTCTTTTTTTCAAGGGTACTTAAACTCAATATAGCATCTTCTTATGGTGTGTTACACCATAATATTATGATGTTCATGCCATGCAGTGAACTTGTTTCCACATTGCTTTCACTTGTGAACCCAAAACAAATTTTCAACCAATGCTCTGTAATTTACGGTTCTTTGCCACGCCTACATGTGGGACACATGTAAAATCCCCATTTGCGAAGACTGATCCATCTTTATCAGTAAGTGGCAGAAGACCAGTTCAGAAGTTCACTCTTTCCATCTTTTGATCTGATGTCAGTTTTTTTTAGTATTTACTGGGTGCTAAACTTTGAATATCCAAGCGGGTCAATAAAGTAATGCATACTACCATGACTTACATTCAACTCTGACGTAAGATTACCAGTTGATCTGCTTTCTGTGGTGTTGACTCTAATTGATGGATGCCAAGGTCGACATTTATAGCTCAACGTATGGATTATCCCTTCACTATCTTTGTCATTTGTTTTTGTGTCTTCACCACCCGTACATGTACATCCCAGGATCAAAGGCCTGGTCTTTGTAAACATTTCTAGGCCTTTTATGAATGTATTTTGGGATTTTGCCCTCCTGAATGAAAAATTGAATGACTTCGTGGCTTTCTAAAGAGGTAGTCGATTCGAAAGTATATCACAGCCTCAGTATTTGGGTTTTGGAGAACATATTGGTTCACCATTGTGCCAAATTTAACATCATTGATGAATTAGTGTGGTTAATTAAGAGAGAGTTACGTGCATTTCTATTTTACAATCTGTCTGATATCTATTTATCTTATTCAGTCATTCATTTTTTTCATTCCATTATTTGATTTATTTTTCATGATCTTTTAAAAATAGTTTAACTTAAGGCTCATTCTATTTTTTGGTTGACAAATTTCAGCAAAGTATCCATACCCAGTAGTCCAAAACCAACTCAACAGTCCTCATTCTTCATCACTTGTAAGATGTAGTCAGTTCACCCCTCTGAATCCAATTTCAACACAGTACCGTTGGGTGTCCCCACAATGGTCGCCATTCAGTGTCAGTAGTAGTAATAATAGAAGAACAGTTGGGGAGAGTGAATATTCTCACAGTCAAGGACAGGAATCTAATAAATGTAAGTTTTTGGTTGTTTATTTTGACAAATTAAGAAGGGGGCATGGCACTTGAGAAAATATCTGATTTTTCGGGGATGTTTTTTCTTTCTTGTATTTTTCTCTCTGCTTTGTCTGTACCATACATACTTTTTATTTGGTTGTCTATATTTATTTATTTACATGTTTGAAATTATTAATAATTTTTAGTTGAAAGAATCCACTTTTTTAAACCAAAAAAAATCCTAAATATCAGCATAATATTGGTACATTTCGTAAAACTATCAAACATTTAAATTTGAGCTAGTTAGGAAATCTAAGACAGGAATATATCATCTTTAAATGGATAGAGGCTTGTTTGATTTTTGGATTTTTTGTTGAATAGATTTTAATTTTAGTCAAGGACATTGCATGAGGAAGCAAATTTGTGGCAAAATATTCATCTCAAAGACGAGATATGTGTGGATTCATTCCTTTGAGGACTCTCTCAAATTTTTCTCTAAGGTTATTTGTCAGACACACTTATGGATGCTCTTGGATCTACTTCTGTTTTCTAAGTGAGTTGATTAAACATGGGTTGGGTTCTTTTGACCTCTCATGGTGTCGTGGGGAGATCATTCTCGGTGCCCTCTCTTCCACCTGTATTTTAATTTTTTTTCCATATTGTTTTCTGTCTTTTTCTTAAAACAATGTTTCTTGGCCTTTGTCGGAGACCTTAGTTGAAAGACAGTCAAATGTACAGTATTAGTTTGAGAGATATTTTTTTTTATCCTTGTAAACCTCTGTTAAATACCTTTATCTCTAGTTTTTGTTTTGAATATTATAGTTTGAATTTTGTAAGCTTTTTAGAGTATTCTTCTTAGTGAGGTCCTGTTCTTGTGTATAAATGGGACTTCTAGGTGATATTAAACCAAGTACACTGATAGTTTGCTCTTGGAATCTACCTCTGTTCCCTACTTAATCCAATCCCATTGTCTTACTTATTCTTGAGTGGTTTTAATTGTTAATTTAGATTTTTTTTTTTTTTTTTGCCTAATCCCATTTGCTTCTCTTCAACTGGCGCTCCAACTGAAATGACATAAAAGCACTGTAAAACCCTAACAAAAAAACAAAAAACACAAAAAAATACAAACAAACGAGAGAGAAAATAACTGATTAATCTAATTCCAATTTTGCATATACATTATACATATTCCCTTTTTATTTGTTTTGCGGCGTTGGTATAGATAAATATTTCCATGGATTCGCCATGCTCATTGCCTTTCATAATGCATCCCTGGGTGGGGTTCCTGACCTCCCATAGTGGGCAGGGAGGGACATACTGTGTCCTCTATTCCTCCTATGTTTGTTTTCCAACATGCTTTCTGTCTTTGTCTTGGAATGAGATTACTTGGTTTTGTCCTGGCCCAGGCCGGATACTGGCTGGGAGGGAAAGTCAAATGTATAGTTAGTTTTGGGAGATGATATTTTTTTTTTCCTTTTAAATCATCTCTCTGTTTTGCACGGTATTATGTTTTGTTTATGTATGATATATGATTTGTAAACATTTGAGTATATTCCCCTTAGTAGGGACCCGTGCTTGTGTCTGGATGAGACTTTTAGGTGATCTCAAACTAAGTACACTGATAAGTGTGCTCTTGGAATCTAAATTTTTTCCCTATTTGAACCAATTCCTCTTTGTCTGCCGTATTCTTGGATGCTTTAATTGTATTTCTAGAACTTTTTTCTATCCCATTTTCTTTCTTTTTACTGGGCTGATATGACCATAATGTGGTGCAAGCGCCTTAAAACCCTTAAAAACAAACAACAAAACATAATGCCTCCATTTATTCTCCCAAGCCGGTTAAATGAAGTCAAAATTTCCATTTCATTCTGAACAAGTCACCTGTTAGACATCCCTTTCTTATATTACGTAGCTCTCTTACAATATTCATCACTTCCAACGATCTAGTGCAATAGTATTTTTATTGTGTCCCACCAAGACACAATCTCAGGGTAGTTTGCGATTTGTCACCCATCCATTTCACTGGCCATGCCCGACATTACTTTTGTAACAAGATGAGACACAATGCTTCTGACACACACACAAATACACCCATATCAGGCACGTGTGGTGACCTTTTTCACACACACACACAAACACATACACACACACACACACAATCACACGCACAATACACAAACACATTAGACCCTCTCACCTCTCTAATTAATTACCTAGTGGATTCTCGAAAAACCGGGAACGGATGCAGTGCGAACTTGCGCTGTCATGGAAGGCATGCTCTTTTGAATATGCTTACCACTCTATGTTAATATTTATTGCCATACAGATTTTTGTCAACTCTGGTCGTGACTTTTTCTATACCTTTTATAGCTAGCGTTGATGGGAAGCTTCTACTCCATGTGTACATAATTACAGATCAGATAGCTGAGAGAAATATGGAATTGATTTAACATTGTTGTAATGGACACTATTTTGCGTTGGTTTGAGAGTATTTACATAATAATTTGGGGCTGTCAGACTTCCAAATAAGTACACGTCCGTTCCACGTAACAATGCGACAATCGCAAACGGCGAACCTATCATTATAGCTTGTAATAAGAAAAGGGCGAATTTTTAATTCAGAAAAGTGAGTGGAGCAGGCACTTATGTTGGTAACAACAAGATATGAAGTGAATAGAAAAGTGCCAGAAGACAATAGAGAATAAAAATTTTCGCGGCGGTGGTGGGGTTTGAACCTGCGACCTTATTGGTACGACAACTCCGCCTGGCAGGTGAGAGCGTGGCTCTACCGTGTGAGCTATCCACGAACACAAAATATTCGTTTCAAACTCAAAGTCATTACTAGATCCCTCTCTCACCCACTTCTTGAGACCGCCGATTCGTTCGTACACCACCATCGCGAATAATTTTGACCAGCAGTTAAGCTTAATAGCCAATATTCTCAACACAAACATATAACATAGAAACGATTGAGACATTGAGTATGCTCCGGTGTATGGGGTGAATTTTTAATTCAGAAAAGTGAGTGGAGCAGGCACTTATGTTGGTAACAACAAGATATGAAGTGAATAGAAAAGTGCCAGAAGACAATAGAGAATAAAAATTTTTCGCGGCGGTGGTGGGGTTTGAACCTGCGACCTTATTGGTACGACAACTCCGCCTGGCAGGTGAGAGCGTGGCTCTACCGTGTGAGCTATCCACGAACACAAAAATATTCGTTTCAAACTCAAAGTCATTACTAGATCCCTCTCTCACCCACTTCTTGAGACCGCCGATTCGTTCGTACACCACCATCGCGAATAATTTTGACCAGCAGTTAAGCTTAATAGCCAATATTCTCAACACAAACATATAACATAGAAACGATTGAGACATTGAGTATGCTCCGGTGTATGGGGTGAATTTTTAATTCAGAAAAGTGAGTGGAGCAGGCACTTATGTTGGTAACAACAAGATATGAAGTGAATAGAAAAGTGCCAGAAGACAATAGAGAATAAAAATTTTTCGCGGCGGTGGTGGGGTTTGAACCTGCGACCTTATTGGTACGACAACTCCGCCTGGCAGGTGAGAGCGTGGCTCTACCGTGTGAGCTATCCACGAACACAAAAATATTCGTTTCAAACTCAAAGTCATTACTAGATCCCTCTCTCACCCACTTCTTGAGACCGCCGATTCGTTCGTACACCACCATCGCGAATAATTTTGACCAGCAGTTAAGCTTAATAGCCAATATTCTCAACACAAACATATAACATAGAAACGATTGAGACATTGAGTATGCTCCGGTGTATGGGGTGAATTTTTAATTCAGAAAAGTGAGTGGAGCAGGCACTTATGTTGGTAACAACAAGATATGAAGTGAATAGAAAAGTGCCAGAAGACAATAGAGAATAAAAATTTTTCGCGGCGGTGGTGGGGTTTGAACCTGCGACCTTATTGGTACGACAACTCCGCCTGGCAGGTGAGAGCGTGGCTCTACCGTGTGAGCTATCCACGAACACAAAAATATTCGTTTCAAACTCAAAGTCATTACTAGATCCCTCTCTCACCCACTTCTTGAGACCGCCGATTCGTTCGTACACCACCATCGCGAATAATTTTGACCAGCAGTTAAGCTTAATAGCCAATATTCTCAACACAAACATATAACATAGAAACGATTGAGACATTGAGTATGCTCCGGTGTATGGGGTGAATTTTTAATTCAGAAAAGTGAGTGGAGCAGGCACTTATGTTGGTAACAACAAGATATGAAGTGAATAGAAAAGTGCCAGAAGACAATAGAGAATAAAAATTTTTCGCGGCGGTGGTGGGGTTTGAACCTGCGACCTTATTGGTACGACAACTCCGCCTGGCAGGTGAGAGCGTGGCTCTACCGTGTGAGCTATCCACGAACACAAAAATATACACGGTATATACACGGTAGAGCCACGCTCTCACCTGCCAGGCGGAGTTGTCGTACCAATAAGGTCGCAGGTTCAAACCCCACCACCGCCGCGAAAAATTTTTATTCTCTATTGTCTTCTGGCACTTTTCTATTCACTTCATATCTTGTTGTTACCAACATAAGTGCCTGCTCCACTCACTTTTCTGAATTAAAAATTCACCCCATACACCGGAGCATACTCAATGTCTCAATCGTTTCTATGTTATATGTTTGTGTTGAGAATATTGGCTATTAAGCTTAACTGCTGGTCAAAATTATTCGCGATGGTGGTGTACGAACGAATCGGCGGTCTCAAGAAGTGGGTGAGAGAGGGATCTAGTAATGACTTTGAGTTTGAAACGAATATTTTTGTGTTCGTGGATAGCTCACACGGTAGAGCCACGCTCTCACCTGCCAGGCGGAGTTGTCGTACCAATAAGGTCGCAGGTTCAAACCCCACCACCGCCGCGAAAAATTTTTATTCTCTATTGTCTTCTGGCACTTTTCTATTCACTTCATATCTTGTAATAAGAAAAGGGCTAAGGTATCAGGGATTGGTAAATTCATTTTTTAAAAAAATTGTGTTACTCCAGTAAGCTTTGGTGGAAGGAGACGACCGAATAATTTTTTTAAAAATTGAAAGTAATACAACAGTAGATTTTGACCAATCAAAACGCAGGATTTGCGACACGTCCTCACCCGCTTTGACAAATAATATAACTGGAAGTTTATAAACAATGGAATGAAGGACGTTGTCATCGCTCTGCTCCTTTGTTATTGTTTTTCGCCCGCTGGTGAGATTGCTCTCACTTGGATTCACTCAGACTATAAGGGCGTTTTTCAATTTTTTGCCAAATGCCTGTCCCATTATATTATATATTTTGCTTTCGGATTCTATGGTATATTTTTATTGCAATAAGGCATGTGATTAAAGAATATAGTTAGAAAAGCATAGATGCCAAAAATTGAGAAATTTGGTCCATAAATGAATAAACTACAGTTATTTATACTCCACACCTGCTCAAAATGGCCTGTCGGTTGACAAAAATATGTTTTTAAAAGTTTTGTTGAATCAAACAGCAATATTAATTTTCCTTCTATTCCTGCTTCATTAGAAACACCATATTAATTCATATCTATTATGTTCTAATCTATTAAAAAAGGTCATTTTGATGTCAGTTTTGGGAATCAATTTTTGTCGGTGACATTTGACTCACTCCTGTAACGACAATCAATTTCGCCTAGTTTTTCCTCCATAAAATATCATATTCATTCGACTGGCAACATAAATACATCAAGACATTCCTCCCCTCACATGCTGAAAGCAAAACAAGAACGTGCAGCTACCTATTTTTCATCTACCAGCTTGAACTTGTATCAAAATGATTATTTACCATGACCCTCACTCCTGTAACGGGCTTTTTCTCATTCAAATTTTGAGAATTTTCAAAATCCTTTTAATCATCATTTAATCAGTAAATTTTAGTGCTTGCTAAGTCAAAATAATTGATTTATTACAATTCCTGTAGTGTCAAGTAACATATAATCTTCAGATTTTCATTCCTGTAACTCTCACTCCTGTATCGGCGAGCTGTGTTACAGGAGTGAGTCCACTGTTACAGGAGTGAGATGAGATGGAGAATTTAAATGTTTTAAAGTAAATTACGTCATTAGTTTCTTTCATACTTTACCAATATTGTATTTTTAAACCCTTTGCAATATAGAGTGAACATTTAAGTGGGAAGAGAAGATATCTCAACAATAAGAGAGTTGGTTCTGTTGTTAACTCATTTCTATGTTCGTGCATAAACCACCGGATACAAGAGAAGGCATGGGGGAGGAAATACCATTCATGTAAATAAGACCAGAAAATATGATGAATTAAACACCTGTTCAATCTTAAACTTTAACCGGCTATTGAAGAATTAAATGTAAGTTTTGGCAACCCAATCATGTTGTGCCTTTTATTCCATTTTAATAAGTAAAAGTTAATTTTGTTGAATAAGCTGTTGCAGTTGCAGTTAACGTAGCAAAATACTTTTGTTTTGTTTTGGTCGATTGATAAAAAATGGTTTTAGGGAATATTGAGTGCGTTTAAAGAGGAAAGCAGTAGAATATCAAATAAATATATTAAAGAGAGAGAGAGAGAGAGAGAGAGAGAGAGAGAGAGAGAGAGAGAGAGAGAGAGAGAGAGAGAGAGAGAGAGGTGTGGGGGAGAAAAGTGGATATAATATTATAGAAAGAGCGATAAAGAGAGAGAGAGAGAGAGAGAGAGAGAGAGAGAGAGAGAGAGTGTGATAATGTGTGTGTGTGTGTGTGTGTGTGTGTGAGAGAGAGAGAGAGAGAGAGAGAAAGAGAGAGAGAGTGAGAGGGGGAGGTAGAGAGAGATTCATAAAATCTGGTTGGAAATCCTGATTCGTTTTGGGTCAGTGTTACTCCATGTATTCATGGTTATAGATTTATCTAACGCATATTTGTTTCTATTCTGGTTGAGTTCTGACAATAAAAATGCCTTGTGACATCATTAGACAAATAAATAAGAACTTTGTCGGCCTTTGTTGTTCATAGCGTTCCATAATGATAAACAATTTAAGTGTCTATCAAAAGTCTTCCCGTAGCGTAATAATCACCTCTTTTAACTCTAAAAAATACTGTAGACTTTAATTCATAATCAACAAATTGGTGACTTTTGGCATTTACAACAATTACTGCAACAACACAGTTTGTGGTGACTCTCGTTTGTGAGAGAAAACCTTTTCTGTACTCAAAGCAAAGGCTACGAGGACCATTCTAATTACAATTTTGACGATCAACTGGAAACTTTAAAAAAATTCTGTCTTCTTTATTATCGATTTAGATACGTTGGGGCACCTTAACAGTTCACTTTTGCGATTCTTATGAACAGTGAATACAACTCAAATAATATGTGTGCCAAGTGTTATAGACCGTCTTTATTTAGTCACTCACTCCTGTAACGATGCGACTCACTCCTGTAACGGTCAACTCACTCCTGTAACGACCTACAAAAATGATATTTATGTCTATTAGGACAGTCCCATCTTGTTTTTACAATTTGCTCAATTTATGTCTTTACTAATCTCTCTCAAATAGCCTCTAAAGTATATTAAGAACTATCTCTTTAAAAAATTATGAGAAATTAAAATATTTAATTTGCCAAAATTTTCAGGATTTTGCACAAATCTCTCTCAAAACTAAAAAAAAATAGGCACAAATCGGTCATTAAACCATTTGTAGAGAATGAATATATGCTGAAGAAGGCCATAGGAGAAAACTGTCTGCATCATAATTTTAAAATGCGAACTTTGCAGCTTTGAATTAGCGTTACAGGAGTGAGTCAATGTAATGAGATTCGACATTTAACCTGCCAGCATATAAAGCCAGGAGAAGATTAAGCTTCAATATTATAGGAAATGATTGAGGAGTAATCAACTTAAGTGGTCACAAGATTTGATCCAATTTGATTGAAATTCCGAAAAAGAAAATTCACCCTCCTCATTGGACAAAAATTTGAAAAACGCCTATAAACGTGAAAGGTTACACATAGTTTTCTGTGATGGTATTGTTGATCATGCGTGTAGAACTAGTATTTTTCATCGTATGTAGTTTGCCTGGTTTATCACTAACTGCCACTGCTTACATTGGGACGACTGTCCGAGGGGCGTGGCTATGTTCCTTTTCACTTGGCATCTATTCAATGGTTGGAACGCTTGACAATTATGGAGCTCTTTTTGATGTAAAATGTACAACTGCTTGGTTGTTTTTAGACTGCTGGAACTGTGTGCAGTGTGTTTCAGAAGCGTAACAAAACATGTCAACAAAGTTGTTGCAGTCTGTCAAACGAATAGTCTTGTATTTATAATATAACAAGTAAATTTGATACAAATGGATTTATTAATTCACTATCAGTCCATTATACTTTTAAGTTTGTGATATAAGATCTCTGTGTAAAGAGATATTCACTCTAGAAACCGTTTGAGCAAGAAAATTAATCTGCTGACTACTGACTGATGATGATGACTGACTTTTTTGACATTGTTGTTTTTGTTTTAATTTTAATAATTAAATGGCCCAGTAGTTTTTCTTACATTCCATTATGGAATGTCTAGGGGTGAGGACATCTTAAATTGATATGTCATGGGGGGTGGGGGTAATTTTGTAAAAAGGATTATCATTTATGTTTCTGCTGTTTTCTTTTTTTTTTTTAGCAATGACTGAGTGGGACAGTAGCCCTCGACGTTGGAGACTTTATGATGGAAAGAGGAAAAAAAACTGGAGATCCATGAATATTTCAGTCATGTCTTATAATGTCCTTTCTCAATCATTGTTAGAAGAACATCCTTATTTATACAGTGATTGTGAGGACGAAGCATTGGATTGGTCTGTTAGGGGTCCTGCCCTAATGAAACAGTTTAAGCATCACAAGTCAGATGTAAGTGGATTTAAAGATCTTGTCATAAAACTAAAATAAACCTTTTATGAAAACAATTGAGATACAATTGTTATCACAAATTAAGTGGGTGGGCGGGGTTTTCTGACCTCCCATAGTGGGCACTTACTGTGTCTTCTATCCCCCTATGATATCTGTTTTGCAATTTATGTCTTTGTCTTGGAATGCGATTGCTTGGGTTTTTCCTGGCCCTGGCCGGATGGGAAACTGTCAAGTCTATAGTTTTTGTTTTGGAAGATGACATTTGTTATATATTGTCATGTGTTTTTAAATTTGTAATTGTAAACATTTGAGTGTGTTTAATTAAATGGCCGAGTAGTTTTCCTAACATTCCTCACCCCTAGTCGGATCCTGTCTGGATGAGACTTTTAGGTGATCTCAAACTAAGTATACGATGATATGCTCTTAGAATCCACATCTGTTCCCTAAAAGTACCATTCCCCTTTGTCTTACTTTTCTTTTGTGATTTTAATTGTAAATATATAGAATTTTGTTACTGTCCCATTTTCTTCATTTTTATTGGAGCTGAAATGACCTAATTGTGTTGCAAGCGCGTATTACTCTTAAAAACCAAAAGAAAAAGAAACCCCAACAAATTAGCTGTTTTCAATTTTTTTTTTAATGGCTTGTGCAAATTGACAAAACTTCCCCTGCAATCCTTGTAAAACCAAAGTGTCTCTTTTACTAGGTACCACAATAAACTATATTTTGCGTCACGCATCTAAAAAAGGATTGTTTTTAAACTGGGTCATTCAACCGTTGATACTTCGGCCATTAAAAAGCGTACAGTAATAAAGTTGGTATCATTGGAAAGAGGAAAGTTTCAGCTTTATTCCTATACCAGATCAACAATAAAAAAATGGGCACGGGTGGTTGGATGGGAGCATCACCCTTGAATCATATACCTATGATGTTCGCATGGGTGTACGATCCGATAGTGATGTCGTTTCTTCTTCTCTTTACTAGCCTATCCTACTTCTTTGGTTTGTGATTGTATTTTTGACAGGGGATATTTTTTTTTCTGTAAATCTTCTGCCTGTTTGTTCTTGGTTATTTATAATTGAGCTTATGATATCTTTAGGTTATGATTCTGATTTACATTTGTACTATTTTTGTTAGATTGCTTGTTTTTTGTTTCAGCGGTCTCTCATATAACCTCAATTGTGTTGGAAGAGACCTAAAGCAACAAACAAAAACAAAAAAAATAAAAAATAAAAATAATAAAAAATTTTTTTAAAAAAATGGGCATTTAAGGGAGGAAAATGCCGTTTTAAAACTTTACAGCAGTGGAAAAACCCGACATATTACTGATATAAAATTTGATCCGAGTCTGTCTAAAAGACAAACCTCTTATCTCTATTTCTACCAATTTGTTTTACTGAAGGTTGTTTAATGGCCGAGGTATCGCATTTTAAAAAAGCCCACCAAATCCTTGTTTTCAGCTTTGGGTGTTATCAAATTTTTTTACACCTCATTGTAGTTTGTAACAGCACTTAAAATGCCGTGATAATGAGAACTCAAATTATTGACAAAAAGAAAAGAGTTCACGAAAACCACATGAATATTTTATTAAAGTACCTTCATAGTTTATGTTTTAGATAGTTTAAAACAAAATGAATAAGATAAATGTTGTTATTTCAATTGATATGTTTTAATGATGGAACAGCCTAAATAAACCCCTCATTTTTCCGGTTTTTATTAACGTGTAATCTTTTTTGGATGACTTTCTAGCCTTGGTTTTCATTGAACGACGTTTGGTTTTTATCATTTTATACATATATTTTTTTTCAAATCTGGTTTGTCTCTCGATGTTTATTTATTGCTAAACAAAAAACACGGTACGAATTTATACACACACTCTCCACTCATGGCATCCATGTTGTTGCTATGACAAAATGATTGTTTGATCTCGTTAGAACTGAAGTAGATTTTTACGGTCGAAGGTGTAATGTCGTTTTTAATACAATTGCATAGGAATACCCACTACTTGTAGTTTCTAAATAGAAAAAAGACATACAATGATTTGTCCCAATGTGTTAGAAAATTGAAAAAGCATTGCTATTGTTTATTTTATTTGGGAATAGCGGTACTTGTAATGGTTATAAGATTGGAGAAATAAGACTTCGAAGTGCCACTTCGTTGTCTAACAGTTTTTTTTTTTTTCTGATGCTTTCATGATAGTGATAGACTATGTAAAGGAACAATAAGAAGAGTTACTAGTGGATAATGAAGCAGTTTTATCTGTAGAAGTTAATAATTCTTTACGCCATTAAAACTGCATCAAAATGGATAATAGGATGACATGTATTTATTTGTTTTTGTTTGTTTGTATTTTTTTGTATGTTTTTGTTTTAAATCGGGAAGAGCTGTAAATTTAAGACGAGAAAAGAAGCAAATAAAGAGATCTTTTTTTCAGTTTTTGGTTTTGGTGAGATTTGCGATACCTCAGTTCGTACAATACTCGCCTCTCAAGCAAAGGGACATTAATCATAAATAATCGGGTGGCTAGGTCTTTAGGGTGTGTGTGGCGGAAAGTACTTTATTTCAGACTAGCGTCCTATCTAAAGGGTAGCAGTTCATTCAGTTACACAGAAATCAGGATACAGTCATGCATCACAGACCTTAAGGCGCTAAAAGACTTTGGGATTGTAGGGGGTTGAGGGCGCAACAGACACACCTGCTGGGCACAAGCGCATGATTCCGCATAAGAGGAAAGCACTCTACTGCCAACGTATATATCGATACCCTCCTAATAACATACAAAGAGACGATTTACAGTGGAAAAATCATCCCCCATTATAGGAATAATACATTCGGTTAAGGATCCCAGAGAGGGCCAAGGCAAAACCAAGCAATATAATTACCAGACATGTCCATAACGTAGAATGAAAGTGAAACAGACGTTGCGGAAGTAAAGACACGATGTCTTGAGATTATAGGGGTTTCTTAAGAGGTTGATTTATTGTTTTATGCTGCTGGTTCGAACAGTATGCTTATCATTCATGATTTCATGTTGAATTTTGAGAAGGAAATATTGACTTTGCCAAAAAGTTAAGATGATTTTTTAATTCAGCAGGTCCGGTTTGCTATAGCGTGTGAAACTTTTCTTCTATCTTCATTATTTTGAGAGATATTTAATCTTTTATACATTTTGCTCGTGATTATAACTATTTTTCTGCCAACATGCAAAATTGCGTGTTTCCTGATGTTTACTTCTTTATTTTTTCAAAGACCATTTGAAGAAAATGTCTGAAAAAAATTGGATCTCTTCCCTGGAATACTCTCTACCCATAGACGTGAATTACATGTCATACTGTATGACATGGAATACTCTCTACCCGTAGACGTGAATTACATGTCATACTGTATGATCATTATGTTAATATAGTATAAGGAATATGCTATTTCGTCATGCTGGAGGCCAAAACATTTACTTTCGCGAGTGTTTTGGGGAATTTTCAACAGACTGTAGATTTAGGAAAACATTTGTGTCTGGTTCAAATCTTGATATATTTTATTTACCTAGTCACTCTGCTTTAAAAATGTGTATCACAAGTATGATGAATCTTTTTAGTGGTTAGTTACATTACGTCAAAGTTGGAACATGTTCTTACGTCAATTGGCAATCAAAAAATTTCTAAGTTCTTGAAAAATGAATTTGCTCTCAATTTCTTTTTTATGTATGGATTTTCAAAATTTCCATGACTATCAGAATGCTTTATGAATATAGTAAGAAAAGTCAATTTTAAATATTTTAAAATTGTCTCTTGTGGTACCTACTTTTACTTAGTCCATTCTACTCTTCTAGATTGGTCTGGTAATGTATTTAGATATCCAAAATTTAAAGAATATCCTGATGATTGAGGAACATTATCCTCTTGTCTGGTGGGTTCTACATCAATCCACACCCTTGCTATCTTTTATCCCCTATATCCTTTATATTTTCCATATGACTGTGTATTTGTTCTGACCAGAGACCATTTGGTTTTGCCTTGACCCTGACTGGAGTTTCTTGCTTTGAAGGGAACGGATTTATCTTTTTGGTAGAAATGTCTTCTTTCTTTAAATCACCTCTCCATCATATTTTGCTGCATTTGACAGTACAACTCTTAATGGGCATTCTGTACTTTTCTGGGTGGACCTTCTTGTAGATGATCATCTCGAGCTAGACAATTGGATAGACCCCCCCCCCCCCCCATTTCTTTTTATTTTATTCCTGATTGCTATATTGTCATCTTCCTTCTTACTGTTACCGAAATGAACTGAACTGCATAAGCAGGAAATTCCCAGGCAACCAAAACGAACCAGATATAATGAACTTAAATGTGATGTGCCGTGTTTGAATTGGCATTGTATTCCCTTTGTCACCTTGAACTTTTCTAAATGTGCTGGATAGAAACAGCCTCTGTGCAAAGAAGGATATTCATCCTGGGTCAGATTGGTTCTTGATTATTCCATATTTGCTCTCATATACCCCAATATCTAGACATTCTTTACACTACGTACTTGCTTAAATTACATTTCAATACTCTAATAGCCACACCATTCATCCAATCTGAATCATTTGGAGTTTACTTTGTGCTTCCTATTAGTTACTTTGACCAATTGACATAAACACATTGGATTAATTAATTGAACAGAAAAATATAGAATTTCCTTGCGGAATACCGTTTATGACAAATAAAGAACATTTAAGGATCTGCTATAATTACATTGACCAACAAATAATGTATAAACTGAATATCATATTTTTTGTTATTTTTCATCTTTTTGATGATGCTTTATCAAACCGTAGGCTGTCAAATAATTTGATATATTTGTAAACCCACTACATCTTCAATGTATAACTAATCACTGTCATGAAGGTATGTTATCTCCCCAATAGGACCTAGTGAATCTGTCCCTCTCTCTACCGCAGTCTTCACATAAGTGTATCCCCCCCTCCCCAAAAAATTCTTATCTTGCATCAGGAGGATAGAAACGTTAATAAACTGGCTAATTTTTTTTTATTGCAGAAAGCAGCCTAGTTTTCTCCCTAGAGTACACACACGCAGACACACAACAATAAACTTACTATTTCTGTTATTACTTTAATATAGATAAGAGATTTAATGGTTCATTCAGCAATATTAAGTACATATTTTGATAAATCAATGTTTTAAGTGATGTATAATGCCTTTTTGACTATTGATTGGAGGGAGATGGGAGGAGGGGGAAATTATTATTCAAGTGTTATAAAAAGCTGGTAAATTGATTTTGAAATTAAGTTTCTTGATTTTGTTAAATTTGTCAGATTCGTAAACATGGTTTATTTTTTAAAAATGTAGATTCTTTTTATAGGGTGTGTAAACTTTTATTGATTTTATGCTCCTTACTATACTGTCTTCCATAGATTCTATGCCTACAAGAAGTACAGGACAACCATTGGGAAACATTCTTTCAGCCAAATTTAAAATCTCTTGGTAAGAATGTTCTGTTTATCATAGCTGATTTATTATTTGTGAAAACGAATTGAAAATTGAGCCAAATAGATAAAAGAAAGACCAGTCTCCTGAAAAGAGGAAAAGCATGTAGGGATGATGGGCAGACAACTTGCAACAGAGGCTGGAATTCCCCTGAGGGGTTAGCCTTCTTGGTGTGTTACTGTTATGTCAGCCGTCAAGCTTGTAATCTCTTTTATCCCTTATTTATCTTTCAATGTACAGCTTTATGTCCTTGTTCTAGAAGGGGCCATTTAGTTTTACCTGGAATTTTTTCCCGAGAGAGAAACAATAAAAGGGATTTAAATTTTCATGAGAAACATTTAAATCTTTTTTGTATTGTCTCCATTATACATTATGATATTTCAAAGCTTTTTTATATTTTTTTGCAATATGCATTATGTGTTTATCTCTTCTGGCAGAGGTCCTGTGGCTATGTAAGTTTGGACCACTGTGGTTTCAGTAGACTCTTGGATCAATTTCTTATCTATTTTGAACTTGTACCTTTTGTCTTACTTTTTTTTAAAGGAGCACTTTAGATCTCCACTTGGGTGGGGTCTTTGACCTCCCATCATGGGCAGGAGGTCACGCTGTGTCTTCTATCCCCTATATCTGTTTCCGAGTTGCTTTCTGTCTTTGTTTTGGAATGGGATTAATTGGTTTTGTCCTAGCCCTGGTCGGAATCCTTGACTGGAAGAGAAACAGTCTAATGTATAGTTATAGTTTTGGGAGATGATATTTCCTTCCATGGAGCCGAAGTTTATCCCAGTTTCTGTAGTGTGAAATGGACAATAGTAATTGCTTGCTACCCTTTGGATAGGACGCTAGTCTATCGCAAAGTACTTTCTACCAGATCTAACAGACCCAGCTACCCAATCACTGCTGGGTGGACAGGGGTTAGCAGGTCAGAAAAAAAATCTTGACTGTACTTGGTATCGATTTCACTTTGCGGGTGAAGCGAGTGCTCTACCAACTGAGCTATTGGGACCCCCAGGCAGGGGAAATGCTTGACTAATCATAATCCAGTTATATGGTGGGAATAACACATGTTGCAGAAGTCACACTGTTTTTCTTTTTTTTTAAATGTTTTTCTCAATACAACAAAATGAGGAATTTGAATGAACTTTTCACCGAATTCATGATTTTTAAAAATTGGTTATTTTCTCTTCTGTATTTTTAGGATATGAAGGGTACTTTGTGAAAAGGACAGGATCCAAACCTGATGGGTGTGCCATCCTGTTTAAGCCTACAAAGTTTAAGCTCATTGAATTTGTTCCTGTAAAATTTCAAAGAAGTGGAATTCTTAACAGAGACAATGTTGGAGCTATACTGTTACTAAAACCTAAGAAAACTTATTACAGGGGCAAAGCAAGCAAAATTTGTGTTGCCACGACTCATCTTCTGTTCAATCCAAAACGAGGAGATATTAAACTTGCTCAGCTGATGTTATTTCTAGCGGAGATTGAAAAATATTCGTTTTTGACCCCAACTTTTGAAACGAGTCAGATGCCAAGTACCAGTTCTCAGCCTTGTGGGACTGATAGCAATAACCAAACCAAAACTAGATGTCATTCTTATTGCCCTGTCATTTTATGTGGAGACATGAACTTGGAGCCAAGAAGTTCCCTGTATGACTTTATAGTTGAAGGATATATTGGTTATGATAAATGTTGTAGCCTAGATTTGTCAGGTCAAAGGGAGGGAAAGGGAAGAAGCAATTCTTACTTATCAGCTAAATTATTGCCAAAGAGTTTAGGGATTAATAATCATTGCCAGTTCATACAGCATGCCTTAAACCGAACTTCACAGAGCATGCCTTGTGCCAATGAGACGTCTGATTCAAAATTTGGTGAATCATCTGAAAACAAAGACAGTGAAATTAACAATGTGACTCATTCGGATGAGAATGACAAAACAAGTCTAATGAATACAGGACAAGCTTTTCACAATTTCAATTTCAAATCTGTTTATCCTCATCATTCTAGATTGGTCACCACTCATCATGGCAGAGCTTCATGTATGGTTGATTATATTTTCTATTCATCAAGAGACATAAGTCTCAAATCTGAATATCATCGAACTAAAAGTGATAAAAAGAAAAGAAAAAGATGTGAAAGTACAAACAGTGAAATGCAATACTCCTCAATTTCTAATCCAAGTAAAACAGTGAAAAGTGAATGTGAGATTGATATTGGAAAAAATGAACATGTAAATAACATTGGAAGAAATGAGAATGTTAACCAAATGACCAATGTCAATAACACAACCCGAGATTCCTGTCAGTATGTATATAGTGTTCAAACTTCTGGGGCACATAGTCTTGAGCCTGCCGAAGTTTGGTCTTCAGATGATCAGGAGTGCTCAACATCAAATGATAAAGAAAAAACTCTATCTGACTCTGTTGTGCCTGAAAGAGGCCTTACTTGTGATATTGATCAAAATAAAAATATGCAAAAACAGATCTCTGAAGAATCATTAGAACTTTTAGGATACTGGTCGTTGTTGTCATTAGACGAATTTAAAGAACAAGGTTGTCTTCCAAACAATATTTTTCCATCTGACCACATTTGCCTTATTGCAAAGTTTTTACTACATTAATAGAATGCAAAGATATAGTATATTCTGTATGGATGTTAACTCGAGGCAGCTGGCTTCATATATTTCATAGATGGTTATACTAATTATGATTCACTGTTAATGTTTTGAACAATTTTTCTTATTAAACAAACTGAAAAATACTGTCAGGATTTTCTCGTTCATATTGATTTTTATGTGCCAAAACTAAATTGCTTTATAAAAAAAACAGATGTAAAGCTTTATTTTCTTACAGTTGTAAAAATGTTTTAATTGTCATTGGGGTGATAAAAGAGATGTGCTTTGAGCAGTTTATTGTGGAGACACTTTTTTATTGTGACATCTTCCTATCCCACCAAATCCGCTTTTCACAAACTTGTTGACGAGCTGGGATTGAATCAAATTCACTCTAAATCTGATATCAAGAGTTATACAAATGAATGTCCCAAAATGCCATTACAGTAAGGTTTCATTGTATTTCATTGTACTTTAAGTTATTGTTGCACAATCAGAATCACTATCCCCTGGATGGGGTCTTTTGGCCTCCCATAGTGGTTGAGGTCACGCTGTGTCTTCTATACCCCTATACCCGTTTTCCAGATTGCTTTCTGTCTATATCTTAGATTGAAATTACTTGGTTTTGCCCTGGCTGAGAGGGAAACAGACAAATGTATAGTTATAGTTTTGGGATATATTATTTTTTTTTCTTGTAAATCATCTCTTTGTTTTGTAATATTTTTTTTGTTTTGAATATATTTTGGAAGCATTTGAGTGTGTACCATTAGCTCAGTGGAGTCATGCGTTAGTACTCGAGTCTTGATCGGACCTTAAGATGATCTCATACTAAATCCACAATTAGTGACCTCTTCAAACCTTTTTATGTTGCTTATTTGAACCAGTCTCCTTTGTCTAACCTTTTCTCTGTTGCTTTTAATTGTAAATCTAAAAACTATTTCATCCTCTTCCTGGATGGGATCTTTTGACCTCCCATGGCAGCAGATCACTTGTCTTTTTTCTCCCTATGTCTGGTTTTGAGTTGCTCTCTGGCTTTGTCTTAGACTTAGAATGGGATTACTTGGTTTTGTCCTGGCCCTTGCCAGAGTCCTTGGCTGAGAGGGTTACAGTCAAATCTAAAGCGTTAGTTTTGGGAGTTGATTTTTTCCCTTGTAAACATACGAGTTTGTTCCTCTCTGTGGGATCCTGTGCTGGTATCTGGATGAGATTTTTAGGTGATGGTATGCTTTTGGAACTTACATCCGTTCCCTTTTTTAACCAATTTTGTCTTACTTTTTCTTTGGTGCTTTAATTGTAATTCTATAATTTATTGACTTTCCCATTTTCTTCCTTTTTTACTGTCGCTGAAATGACCTTAATGTATTGCAAGCACTGTAAAACCCTAATCTTCTTCCTTTTTAATGACACTAAACTGCCCCGTAAGTTGCAATTGCTGTAAAACACTTTAAAAAATTAAAACAAACTTAAATCATTATCCTGCACACACGCACACACACATCCTCCTCTCTCTCTCTCTCTCTCTCTCTCTCTCTCTCTCTCTCTCTCTCTCCCCTCTCTCTCTCTCTCTCTCTCTCTCTCTCCTCTCTCTCTCTCTCTCTCTCTCTCTCTCTCTCTCTCTCTCTCTCTCTCTCTCTCTCTCTCTCTCTCTCGTGACCTTACTAGTACGACAACTCTGCCTGGCTGGGGAGATATGAGCTATCCACAACCCCAGAAAAGGTCGCTTCTAACTAGAGCCTTCTCTCCCAGACTTCTTGAGGTCACGGGTTCAACACACACATATGCCGCAAAGTTATTTGACCAGCATTTAAGCTTAATAGCCAAATTCTCAATACAAACATGTAACATAGAAACGATTGAGACATTCAGTATGCTCTGGTACTTTTCTGAATTAAGAATTCACCTCAAATATCGGATATATATATATATAATATGATTTTTTAAAATTTGAGGGTATTCCTCTTAGTTCAATTAGCAACCAAGTTTGTAACTTTTAAATTTGCATCAGAGACGACCTAAAAGTGGGAGAAGGAAAATTTTGCTTATAATAAAACCTGCAATAAAATCTAAATCAGGAAGTGTAGTCAACTTACGTACAGTACGACTCGCACACAATGACCTCATATAAATTAATAAAATTCCCTTTATTCATCTCATTGGAGAAATTTGTCTCAGGGTCTATTCCAAGGGAAGAATGGAATAACCCGGGCGTCAGAGAATGGAGGTGGGATAAGGGTGGGGGAGTAGTAGTCATTGGGTGACCTTTTAACGACCATGTACTTTGTGTAACATACCATGACGACTCAACAAAAGGCTAGTGGGAGGCAAGTGACTGACTGATCAATATGTTGATAGACCTATGCCTAATAAAGCGAATGATGTGTGACAACTGACTGATTAACTGTGCCTGATGAAAACTGATTGGGTAATGAGCTTTTATGTGAAGCTGATGTCTTTTCTTATCATTGGGACGGTGCTTTATTATTACTAGGTTTTGAAGAGCATTTAGTAGTAGTGGCTGCCAGTGGTGGGGTTAGAATGGATGGAGGCAGAGGAGAGGGAAACAGAGGAAGAAACCATTGCATTGTTTTCTGATGTAATGTAAGTGGTAGAAAGGGGGGGGGGGGGGGGGATAGTGATGGTCGGAGGGGTTGTGATTGGGTAGCTAAGTCTGTCAGATCTCATGAAAGTACTTTGTGATAGACTACCTTCCTATTCAAAGGGTAGCTAGCAATTGTTATTGTCTGTTTCATGCCATAGACACCGGGATAATCCCCGGCTCCTTGGGCTTCATGCCTCTTCTCTTAAGGACTGCTGTTCATTAAATTTATTTCATTTCAAATATTTAAAGTAAAGGTATTTAAATGGGTCTTTGATGTGAAGTTGGTCCCTCTAGCTCAATTATTAGGGTATTCGCTTTACATGCTAAGGGCAAAGTAGAGATTTTTATTTGACCCCACTGTCCACCCAGGAATGATGGGGAATCTGTGTTTGTAAGATCTGGTGGAAAGTACTTTACAATAAACCTGTGTCCTATCCAAGGGGTATCAAGCAATTACTATTGTTCGTTTCACACTAAAGAAACAGAGATTAACTCCCGCTACACCAGCCTTGCAGCTCTGAAGGAGTGAAGGAAGGACTATTTGAATTTGATGCGATTACTTTCAGCATGATGTCTTGGTGCGGATATGTGGTCTAGTGGTATGACACTCGCTTTCGGATCGGAAGGTCCTGGGCTCGAGCCTCGTGCTCGGCACATAGTTGAGACATTGGAAAAGGCTCTTTCCTCACATTCTCTCACTGTACTCAATTAATAGTTCTCACTATGTATAAATCAGACTGTAAACGTTGAAGGTTATATTTTTTTCTTTGTGCTGGTACCTTCTATCCGGCTGGCATGTTAAGAGTTTTATTCTTTTATTCTTAAAACGAGGGGGGGGGGGGGGGGGATATTAATAATGATGAAATTTGACCCAGTTGGCTAATAATAATAATAATAATAATAATAGTAATAATAATAAGAAGAAGAAGAATAACAGTAGTAATATAATAATAATAATGATGATGATGGTGAAGATGATGATGATAATAATAATAATAATGATAATAATAATAATAATATGTTGTTTGTTACGGTGAGTTTATTTTGTTTAGATTTATTTCTTTTCCTTTTTTTATATACAGTTTTTATGGTCCTGCTTATGATTATTGTCGAAAATATATCAACTTCTGGATAAACTTTAGACCCAATATTCACCATCATCATCATCATCATCATCATCATCACCATCGTCATCATCATAATCATCATCATCATCATCACATCATCATCATCATCATAATCATCATCATCACATCATCATCATCGTCATTTCCGTCGTCGTTGTTGTGCGTTGTCATCCGTTGTCGTTGCTGTGGTAAAAATAACCATGACCATTCGCTGCAGCAACTGTTACTGAGATTCGTGGCATAGATGATGGGCATTATTATAATATATTTAGCTAATGGTTTTAGAGTGCTCTATTAATGTTATGGTCAATTTGATGGTTCTTCCGTGATGTCTTGTTGCTATATCTGGCAAGCTCTTGACATGATTGCCTTTTTTACTTCTGTCTTAAAGAATGAGTCTCGGGTTATTCAATCAACATGCAATGCATACTCTTTTGAAAATTTCGTCATTTATAGAATACTTTGTTAAACTAGTCGAATAAACATATCAGTGTTTTTATTTTTGACTGGTATTAACCCATGAACGTGAACAGAAGCCACCTCAATATGTATATGCTTATCACCCGAAGCACACAGCCCATAAATCCTGAGCATCACTCACAATAAGCAACAATAATGTGATTTCAAAATATTGGTTCCAATCTCCCTAGAAGTGTGAAACCAGTCCTTCGGATGGCTGGATACATTCCTTGTGCAACTGATAGTTTGCAAGATCATCCATCCTCGCTCTTTTACGCCATGCAATTATAAGAATCTGCATATACATCCTGCTACTAAAATAGTCATCCACCGTATGATTCCATCTGTTCATTGTTTGTCATCTGGAGGACTGGTTTCACACTTCCAATGAGTTATAACTGGAAGATAGGATTTCCAATGAGTTATAACTGGAAGATAGGACTGGTTAAACATTTCCAATGAGTTATAACTGGAAGATAGGATTTCCAATGAGTTATAACTGGAAGATAGGACTGGTTACACACTTCCAATGAGTTATAACTGGAAGATAGGATTTCCAATGAGTTATAACTGGAACAGAGGAAGGTGTGACATCAAGACTTCTGCTTCCAATTTTAACACAACGTTTGAAAAATGATGCATATTGTTGTCAAGTGATGAGATGCAATATATTGACATAAATTGCCCTTGGGTCGTCTTTGGACTGTAATGTAGTGACATAATTACCTTCTGGGATATACTCTTAGTGGGGACCTGTGCTTGTGTCCGGATGAGACTTTTAGGTGATCTCAAACTAAGTACAATGATAGTGTGGTCTTGGAATCTACATCTGTGCCCTATTTGTACCATTCTCCCTTTGTCCTATTTTTATTGTGTGCTTTTAATTGTAAATCTCAAATTTTATTTACTATCCCATTTTCTTCCTTTTACCTGTCATCTGCATTTTTTGCGGCCGCAAATATCAGGGCGATCCGCAACTTTCCCAAAATTGGCAAATCGCGTGGCAAATGTTGGGGAAAAAAAGAAGCGAAAACAAAATAACGAGAGAAAAACAGTGCGGAACTTGAGAAATGTTGCAACTTTGCCTGGGCCGAGAAGAACTCTGTGCCTGGGCCCAAACCAAGGGAAGCTACTCTCTACGAATAATGATCCTTTAAAATTTTTGTAACAACGCTATTCATAATGTAGCCTTCTTAAATGTAATAAATTGTCTTTTATATATATTTTTTTCTGTATCGCGTGTTAATTTTTACTGAAACGCTTAGTTCTCCTCGGCAAATGTTTTGGCAAATTTTGGTCTTTTTGGCAAATTTCTTGGCAAATTTTGGGGTTTTTTTGGGCAAATTTTGGCAAATTTTAGGTCCCAATTTGGCAAAAAATGCAGACGACAGTTTTACCTGGCGCTGATATGACCTGATTGTGTTGCAAGCGTCGTAAAACCCTTGAAAATAAACATCTCTCTCTCTCTCTCTCTCTCGCGCGCTCTCTCTCTCTCTCTCTCTCTCTCTCTCTATATATATATATATATATATATATATATATATATATATTTATATATATATATTATATATATATATATATATATATATATATATATATATATATATATATATATGTGTGTGTGTGTGTGTGTGTGTTGTTTTTCAATTGCTTTCTGTCTTTGTCTTGGAATTAGATTACTTAGTTTTGTCCTGACCCTGACCAGAGACCTGGACTTGGAGGAAAACAGTCGAATGTATAATTATAGTTTTGGGAGATGATATTTTTTCCCTTGTAAATCATCTCTCTGTATGTTCTGTTATTTTTAACATTTGAGGGTGTTCCTCTTAATGGGTTCCTGGGCTGGTGTCTGGGTGAGATCTCAAACTAAGTGCACTGATAGTGTGCTCTTGGAATCTACATCTGTTCCCTATTTGAACCACTCCCCCTAGTCTAAATTTTTCCTCACGTCATTTTAATTGTACATCTAGAACTGTTTACTATCCAATTTTCTTCCGTTTTACTGGCGCTCTGATATGACCTAAATGTGTTGCAAGCGCCGTAAAACCCTTAAAAACAAAGCAAAGCAAAGCATAATCCTGCAGCAGTGAAAATAATACTAAACTCATATGGTGATAATTGCCTTTTCAGTGATAACAATTGAAACACTTCGTGGATCTGCTTGGTGTATAATCATTTCATTCCTGTTTATGTAAATAGAAACTGTCAAGTGGAAATTAGACAAGTTAAATAATGAACTTTTTTAAAATCAAGAAACCAACAACTTGAATGCATTGAGAGGAAGCAATTTATTTTCATTGCAATTACATTACAAACCAGTTTCCATAGCCAAACATCATAAAATATCATCAAATTCGGACCTGATAGCTGTCGTCTCCTGTATAGTCCTTCCTGGCTACTATTTTGGCACTGTGTTCAGAATGTCTGAGGTGAAAAAGATAAAAAAAAATAATGGGATATTTGGATACACAATGCTTCGAATCACTAGCTGATAAATATTTAAATTTAAGAGAATGTTATTCGTGTGTGTGTGTATGCGGGGTGGTGCAAATGGGCATATCTTTTAATGACAAAATTGCGTTTACAGTATTTTTATTTAAAGACTACCAGTTTATCTTGAATTCTAACAAAGATCAGAACATCAATTTTCAGAGTACAGAAATGTTTGTTTCATTTCTCATTGACCATGAGGTGGAAAGGTGGAAACTAAAAAGAATTCTATTTTTACTGTCACAGCAATAGTACTTGGAAATAAAAGCAATGTAATGTGTGGAACATTAAAATAATTACCATATGCAAGACATCATTAATCATTAATTTTATAATAGGCCCCGAGCTCCGATAACCATAAGTGGTGGTCTAACACTTTGAGGTCCTTTGGGGCAGTTGGTTCGATTGTGTGTTTGTTTTGTTTTATAAGAGAGATGCTATTTTTCCCCTGTTTAACATCTTATTATCATCTTCTTCTTCTTTATATAAACTAACTGATCAGATTAAATGTTGCATATCCAAAAGAGAAAACAAATTGGTCCTGAGAGTTTGTGGTGCATCTTTAAAGAACTCAATACAGTATATATATTATTTCTATTTGACTGCATTTCATTTGAGTTAGAAACCATTTCAGTGTCTCCCTTCTGGCAAAAAGTAATAAACAGAAATGAATATAACAGCTTTAAAACAGAACAAAATACCAAACACAAATGTTTTCGCCTCAAACTCAAACCCCTTCTTCAGCGAACAACAACAAAAAAAACCCCAATAAAACATGAATACATTACCCAGATAGACAGCAGAGAATATAAATGAGCATATCCTTTCCATTCCAAGATTTTATTACAGAAAGGAGGTGCTTATTTTTTCTCTGCAGTCTGTCTGGATTTTTTAGTAATGTATTAATGTTTTATTGTTTTTTGTTGTAGGATGAAGAAGGGTTTTGAACCTGAAACTTCGTTCCGTATTTGGTATTTTGTTCTTTTATTGAAGCTGTTCATTTTTGTTTATTACTTTTTACAGTCCACAGCTTCTAGCAGGGATAGATTGCTGCCAACTTTTGTAACTACACATTCCCCTTTGTCTCGCTTTTATTTAGTGCCTTTGGCTGGGTGGAGTTCCTACCTCCCCTAGTGGGCAGGGATGCACTTAATTTGTCTTCTATTTCCCTACATCTGTTTTCCAACTTGCTTTCTGTCTTTGTCTTGGAATGAGATGACTTGGTTTTGTCCTGCAAGTGCCGTAAAACCCTTAAAAAACAAACATTGTCTATGGCATGTATGTTGCAGTCAATGAACTCTAAACTAGTCTGCTCATTTGTGTTGTGTACCATCTTTAATTTCTTAGGCACTGAGAAATGACCTCAAAGTAGTCTACCACAAAAGCAGTTAAGCTGCTGCTAAAACTAAATAATTGCTTTGAGGATTGCAAATGGGAGTTAATATAGTGCAGCTTTTACTTACGATCTTCTCAATCGCACTGGACTTGCTTCTTCTGTTGAATGTATATCCTTCATTGTATCAACAGAGCCGAGCATTTTCACAGATGCATAGGGGCCTGATGTCCATGATTTTGCCTGTGAGAATATTAATATTAATAGGCATTTATTTTTAGAAGTCTATTAAGAGTACAACAAAATTCGTATAATGATAATGGTAATATAGTAATCAGTAACAAAAACACTACCACCAGCAACAATGACAATAATAATGATATCTAATATAAAGAGATGATGATAACAATAATGACGATGACGATAATTATGAGAATATTATCAGTAAATAATGGTAACAGCATCAGTAGTAGTATTAGTGTATTGTATGTAGTACATAGTAGTAACTACTAGTAATAGTAGTAGAAGTTGTAGTAGTATTTAAACATGAGATTGTTGGTGCAGAGTGCAAGTATGTAGCACAATATAGACTTGTTAACAGACACATACATGAAGAATATTGTCAGTAAAAACAATGATAAATAATGGTAATAAGAATAGTAGGTAGCAGCAGCATCAGTAGTGGTATTAGTGCATTGTAGTAAAAGGTTGTTGTAGTAGTATTAGTAAAAGTAGTAGTAGTGGTGGTGTCTGTGTTAGTAGTAGTATAAGTACTTGTAGTCGAGGTAGTAGTAGTACATAGTAAGTAGGTAAGTAAGTAGTAAGCTTCGCAGTCCGAATGACGCTTGCTGAGAATTGTGTGATTCAGTCATGGTCGATAAGTATAGCTGCTCTCTCCATCCATGTTGTTAATTATTTCCATTGGTCGCAGTCCTGGGCCAGAGTTTTGAGGCTGTCAAGATCTTGTTTTGACTTTAGTACGGAGGGCACTTCAGTATTTCTTAGTTCTTCAGGGATTAATTCGGCCTCATCTGAATCCAGAAATTTCTGATACGTAGAGAGGTCCCGGTTCATCCCTACATATTTGTTGCCATGAAGGAAATATTCTGTCATTGCAGTTTGGGCTGGGATATTATCTTCTCGACATAGGATGTGACCAAAAAGCTTCCATCGATGTTCTTTTATTATTGTACTCAAGCGTTGGACCCTGTTTTTTTCAGAGAGATCAGTATTTGTAATTGTCTCTGGCCAATAGATTCCGATTACACGACATAATTATTTGCGGTGGTATGAATCGAGACTTTCTAAGTTCTTTTTTGTGGGGCCCCAGGTTCCACAATTATATGTCAATATCGGAATAATCAGTGCCTCGTAAATAAGTATTCGTTTATTCTCACTGATTAGTTATTTCTATTCCATAAATTTTGGAGTTGGTTGAATGATTGGTGGCCAGCTGCTTTCGTTTTATGATGTCTTCATTTTCGTTGATCAAATTGCCTAGTTTACTTACACTTTTCCATTCATATAAATTCCTATTGATTTTTGTATATTCTGTTTTGGATTGATTCACTTTCATATTTCATGCTTCTAGAGTAGTTGATATTATTGGCAAGTATATTTTCGCTTGATGTTCAGATTAGGTCTGTATCATCTGCGTACATCAATTCACGAGTGATCTTCTTTATTGGTGGTAATTTTGGTCTTAGATCTTTCATGGCTGATTCGAGGTATATCGTACATAGTAGTTGTAATAAAACTAGTAGTAATAGTAGTAGAAGTTGTAGTAGGATTTAAACATATGAGATTGTTGGTGCAGAGTGCAAGTATGTAGCACAAAATAGACTTGTTAACAGACACATACATGAAGTCAACAAAGTCGCAAAGAGAACAGGTGCGAACCTTGTCTTCATACCTCGCATCATATGCAGACTTAACACCTTTGTAAACGATCTGTGGTCATCAAAATGACTGTCTCGATCAATGATTATTTAAATATAACTACATCTGGTGACATTCTCTTGCCCTGCTTCCAGCACCACGTCAATTTAACAATAAGTGGACAACTTGCCTAATTTTTTTAATTGCTTTTAGTAGACCATCCCACCCCGACCCCCCAAAAGAAAAACCCTGAAATAGATAACCCATCAACCTGATGGTCAATATTATGGCTGTGTCAGTTTCAATGTACAAATCACGAGCTAATTTCTTCCCAGCTGTATGGAGATTGAGGTTTCCTTGATGCATGGAAATGTCTTATCCTTTAGTCCAGGTTCCTAACTAGTATACATGCCAAAGTTTGAAACATTTTTCTTCTATTCAAACCCACCAGACTTTTCATTCTTCTTGAATGTATTTCTAAATCTCTAGAGATTTCCTTTTTTGAAGACTTGCTCATATTTACTGCCAAGGCCTGAAAAGGAAATAATTTGTAAAAATGGTGAGATGACATGATAGTTGTACAATCTGACAACTGACAATGAACTTGCAAACATATCCAAGACCACACTTTGATATAATGAAAGAGGCCAAGTTATCTCTTTTTTTTTCTTCTTTTTTTTTAAAGATGCAAAACAACTTTCATCATTTAAAAAAATTGGACCATAAGAAGGCGTGACCATCACATTAAAAATCATCTAAAATACAGAGTATGTCAAAAAGCAAATGTTTTTGGACCAAATGTTGGTTTTCTATTAGAGAAAAAAATTAAAATGACAGTTTCAGGACATTATTCACAATCAATTTTCAACATTTGAAGTTACCCTTTATCATTATCAATGCATTATTTAGAAGACATTAAAATAATTATTAAATTAAATTGAATTAATTAATCTAATTATCAAAATAAAATAAAACAATTATATTGTGCTTATCCATATTTTAATCATGCTCTGAGCAATTGGCAGACATTATTTCTCAGTGTGTACAACGTATATGTATGTTTCATGAAATGTTAGGCACTTGTAATATGATTTTGGATGACAATGCAGTTTGAAACTAAAGGGACATCCAAATCTGTCTTGTCTCCGATTGGTATATAGGAAGGGGATACAACTATAATCTGGAAGTGTTCTTGTAATACAAAGAGGAGGCTCTCGGTGGCTGGCAAAGGATTAACGACCAGAACCCGTTTGATGATAACTTCCTTGTAAAAAAAAGTTGCAAAATTACACTCGATGTAGAGACAAGCTGAAAGTCCCAGGCATTATGAAAATGTATAGTGCTTGCATGCTTGGACGAAGGTTTCATGGCAGTACATAGTGTGGGTAGGCTTTTGCAGAATGGATTGATAATCTAAATAAATTATCTAAATGTACTATAAACCATTAGGAACTGTGTTTTCAGTCCACCAGTGGACTGAAAACACAGCTGTGTATTCAGTCCACCGGAAATAAAAATAATTAATAAGGACCAATTATCGTCTATACTTACAAAATCATCCCTTGTCCTTTGAATTGTAGAGCTGGTCTATTGTTCATCGTCTATCATGTCTTCTAAAACTGTATTTTTTTTTACTGGCATCCCATTTTTTCCTTTCTACTTGCCCTAAAATGACCTCAATATTTTATAAGCGCCATCAAACCTTTAAAAACAAAAGAGTCCTTAAAAGAATGTAGAGTCATCTTCCTTGCTGCTCAAGTCGATTTTGTCTACACCAAAAGTGTCCCAAGCTTTAACCTTATAAATAAGGATAGGAACCAAAATAAAAATAAAAATCGAGTACAAGTAGCTACAAAGCAGTCCTTCTCTCTTCTCTCTCTCTCTCTCTCTCTTCTCTCTCTCTCTCTCTCTTCTCTCTCTCTCTCTCTCTCTCTTCTCTCCTCTCTCTCTCTCTCTATCTATCTATCTATCTATTTATCTGTACTCTATCTCCAAACTCTCCCACCCCCACCCCCTTTTCTCTCTGACGCTCCCTTAAACACATTCAAGACCCTATAACTATAAAGATGTTCTCTATTTTTCTTTTATCTTTTTTTTTTTTTTGATTGGTTTTTGTTTTGTTTGTTCGTTTTTCTCTGGATTCATATTGTTACGTACAAGAAATACACAAGGCAATACATTTTGATGCCTCACTGTGTTCTAAATTAAAATAATAATCTTAAAAGTGAGTAAAAGTAAATCATCTTTTTACAAAATTAAAAGTCGATCAAACTTCTCGAGTCACCAGGAATGGCGTCAACGTGTTGAACTTGAGAATTTTTTGCCAAGGGAGTACACAGGCGTCTCGAGGCCAGTGATCGATGTGAAAAGTGACCAAATAGAACCTTACTTGGGCAAACAATACTAAAACTATGATCTCCTTGGAAAACTCATCGGTTTTGGTAATCATAAAAATTATAACGGACTAGGAAACATTAAAAATAGATATAAATGTCAATTTTAGATTACTTATAGAAACATTATTCTCTGTGTGGTCAATTTTGGCTATCTGGCAACCATGGTATCGAGAATTGAGATCTAATTCAGGCTCCCGATTTCCAACAACTCTCACTCAAGACTTTCCGAGAGTAAATAAAACGCTGTAAATGATATTATTAAGCCGTCAAATTGCCATAAATGTTATGCATATCCACTTTTGATGATGACTACCTTACAATAGGCTCAGTATCAATGTCGTCATTATCGATAATTGGTCCATTTTAAATATGTTTATTTCCGGTGGACTGAATACACATCTGTGTTTTCAGTCCACTGGTGGACTGAAAACACAGTTCCAAACCATTATGCCCTGCTGTCAAGGGTGGTTGGTATATTATTTAGACCAAAGCTTTCTTGATGCAAGACCAATAAAGTACATTCAGTGTTATGTGACCACGTAAATTAGTTTGAAGCATTGTTTGTTTGAGACTAGATAAATACATTCTCCTCCACTCAGTAGCAAAAGTTACCCTTTCAAAAGAAAAACAAAATGAGTAAAATAAATATGATATAGGACTATTTCGAACCTTCCAGTTGATGAGTTCATATGAGTGTTGATCATGGATTATTGGCAATCCAACTTTTACTTTTTTCACACTGTGCCAGTCTGGTAATAATCAGTCAGAGAAATAGAAGACTTTGAATTCTTCATGGGGTTATAAAAATAAACGACCATTTATGTAATGGCAATAGTCAAATGGAATGGAAGCATCAATTTAATTTCCGAAGACAGATGATGTTGACATTTTGGGGTTCCTTTGGCGAACCATTTAAATATGATTTCTTACTATAATTGCTAGTTGAGCAAGTAATGGATATTTATGATGTTCCTACTTTAGTAAACACATCATTCCTATCCCCATACAAGATCCTGAGCTCAAACAAATACACAATTATTTTTAATTTCTTCAATATAAATTTTTCATTTATTTTTCTGAAAATATCAAAGTGACAAATTAAGGAACAGGCACTGGTGTCGAATAAAAATCTGAAAAAAAAAATGTGTATGAAACGGTGCCAAAGCAGAAAGAGAAACAAAATTCCAAAATAACGGCCTGCCTCAATGATGATTGAACACTAAACTTCCGAGGTGCTACCATTACCATTACACGACAAAGGCTACAAGGAGGTCTGAGGATCAATCCCCAGTTGACGCAGGTTGTTTTTATGGGAGGTTTTTTTTTTCTTGTATTTTTCTTTCTGCCTTGTCTGGCACTGTTTCATGTATACTTTTTCAAATCTTTATTTTTCTGAGTGCATAGCAGCACAGCAGAGTGTGTTTTCTAAAAATCTTACACGATGTGACATTCAACTTACATGACATATAGCATCGCTCAAAATCAAAAACCAAATCAGCAAGGTTCTGAAAAAAAAATAAAAAATAGGGCCGATTAAAAGTAATAATTCCCTTCTTTTATTAGCAATAGTAATTAAATGATATAGACTGGGCATTTAAAAAAAAACTTTGGTTTGTATTAAAAAGAAGAGGATCAATTGCAAACTGTAACTCCTCTCTATTATTAACAATAGTTGTAAAAATTATTTATGCAGGGCATTCCAAACTCCCTCGGTTTCAAAAAAAAAAAAAAAAAAAAAAAAATGACTGAGGAGATTATCATTTATAAACCTCTTTACCACTTCT
Organism: Berghia stephanieae; assembly: GCF_034508935.2. NCBI lineage: Eukaryota > Metazoa > Mollusca > Gastropoda > Nudibranchia > Aeolidiidae > Berghia > Berghia stephanieae. Next base: position 68,196,638 of record NC_088360.1, on the reverse strand, counting down.
TTTCAAAACACTACATGCCTATTACAAGGTAGGTCACCCCAAATCCGTATGCTTTTTCTATACTTCAAATTCTAACAGCTCTAACGGCAGAAAGGTTCAACTAAACTCTCTGCAGTTTCAGAAACTCAATTATTTGACATCTTTTGATTGGCTTGATGTATATACATGTGAGGTATTATCAGTTAACCTAGCTAAAAAAAACGAAAATAGATTTCCAAACCCATACACGGCTTGCCCCAAACCCATACAGTATTACATTTATAGTCATAGGACCTAATATACTTTCAAAATAAAGTTTATATGACAATGATGTGGTAGAATTTCAGCTTAAGTTTATATAAAAAGACAATGTTTTTGGTTTCCCCTTTATCAAACGACAGAAAGATTAATATAACACAAAAAGCATGATAGTAATGGTCATTGACATGTATTAAAATGGTGTTACTATTGGTTTTGAACCCCTTGTTGTTTTTAGAATCACCTTAAGTGGATATGCACTGTATATATTCTGACATTTTGAAATTTATGTGATCTTTTGGATACTTTGATAAACACTTTGGATTTGTGTCAAGGCATGTACGGTTTTGGGGCACGGGGTAAAGTGGCATGCCCCAAATCCGTATGAGAGAGAAAAAAAACACTTTAAAAGCTTTTTTTGTCTATTTTACCGACAAAACACTTATGTAAATGATAAATTTAACATCTCTGCTTATCATTAAAATCTAAATTGTACATGATAAGGAAAATATTTATACAGCATCGATTTATTATAGTGGTGCAAACTAAAAGATGGTGTGACAAATTTTGGTAGACTTCCTGGTTTCAACTTATAAAAGGAACCAAATTCCTACTTGATAGGTTAGCTTCATTTATGACAATATTTCGAATAAAGATATTATGTTTTAATGTTGAAAAATTATTGTAGTTTCTGAAACAACTAAAAACTGAAATTTGATCATTTTGACCATTTCCACTTTAAAACCGGTTTTCTTTGTTTTCAAAATCCCGCAATTTTCATCAGTAGGACATCTCATTCCCTGAAAAGAAGTGTTATTATTGGCTAGAAATCAGGTAGATTCTTTTGTATCAAGCATTGGTGTCAACTGCTGATTATTGTTATATGAATGTCGCTAAACAGAGGTTTTATTAAAATGTGTGTCACTATTTTGGCGATTTTATTACTAATAATACTGTATATTGCAAAAAATGTGGGTACATAAGGTCAATGCCACTATCCAGGGATTGTTGTTATTCCAGTCGTCGTTATATTGAGGTTGCACTGTATCTAAAAACATAGAGAAAAAATGATCATTTTATCGAGATAGATACATAATAATATAATGCAATGCATTCTTAGATCAATAATTATCACTATAGGCTAAATGATACATACTTTGAATTCCATTGGCTTGTACATAAGATCAACCCGCCGACTCATTCCA